>NC_057812.1:169726008-169927587 GCF_018294505.1 Triticum aestivum
GTACTACCTTTGCTGCAGTTCGCACACACCATCATTTGCTGCTAATTAGTAACTAGGGAGGGCCATCTACTATGCCAATGTGCATGCATTAGGGAATGCACACCACAAGCAGGTTGAACTGTCAACTTGCCAATGTTAACTACTGAACAGTAGTTTAAACACTGCAGCAGTAGGGTAAGAAAGATCTACTTGCATGATCCGCGGGGGGGGGGGGGGGGGGGGGGGGGGGGCGGGAATGAAACTGAAGGAACGTTGTCGCCCCTAATCATTGATGAAACCGTAGGCAGCAGTCATGCCTAATTTCGGGAGTAGATTTTGACGGGACGCACCCTGACCATGTCGCACACTGTTTACATTGTCAGCCTAAGAACCTATTTGGTCGGCACACAATTAAGCTGTAGAGAAGCATGGCACATCTTAGGGGACGAGACTTGCCTGCTCCCCGGCGTGTGCCTATCCGTGCTCCCGCATATGTGACTTGATTTGATTGGACAAAATAAGGTCCGGCCCCACCCCTTTAAAATCAGGGAGGGAGATAATTAGATTAGAAAGAAAAGAGAAAAAAAGACAACCGTAGGATGAAGTGAGAGCATCGGGAGAGAGCAGGCAAGCCGAATCCCATCTTAGGGAAGTTGATTTTGGAAAAACATGCATGGAGCCTATGGCATGTGGGCCACATGGTTAAGAAACTGTGGGACGAGCCAAGCACCTAGCACAAGTGGTCATAGACACGTAAATTAAACCTGAAGAAAAGGCAGCCTGCATTTTGTGTTTTGTAAATAGCAACTGTAGAAAGCCTAAATCTATGTGCTTCCATCATGATGCAGACCTAGACACGAGGTGGTGTGTACCCTGCAAAGCATTTGAATATGCTGATCTGTTTTCGATAGTGGCCTAATCGGTGATCTTAAAATTCTTGACAAAAATAATCGTACGCCCGTCTCAAAAGAAGGCAGAATTGTATCGTACGCGTAGTGCAAGCTACTCTGCATGGACCGTTGCAAGATCCAACCAATATATTCGGATTTGGAAACCGTAACAAGTAACCGGATTGGCAGTGGCAGGGCTCCCGAAATCGATGCCCATTTTCTTCAGCGTCCGTGCCGATCATCGATGCGAGGCGCGCACAACTAGATAACGGTAATTAAGCCCAGAAATTAAGGTGGTGCGTACACGCGGTGTGATCATCAATCAGGGCAAGAAGTCGCCAATGGTGGCACGATCGATGTGCTTACCTTGGACGTCGCCGTACGGGCGCGGCACGAACCCGTATCCGTATCCGCTGCCTGCGCCCGGAACGCCGACGGTGCCGCCGCCGGCGATGCCATTGCCTCCTCCAGCGATGCCATTGCCGCCGTCACCGATGGGGCCGGCGTTGCCGCCGCCGATGACGTTGCCTCCACCGGGGGTGGCCCCGCCGGCGCCGGCGCCGGCATTGGACCAGAAGCGCGCGTAGCACTTGCCGAGGTAGACCTCCCCGGCGGAGGCGTCGCCGCAGCCGGCCTTGAGCTGCGAGGCGGCGACGGAGACGCAGTCGGTGCAGGCCTTGGCGCCGAGGTCCCCCACGCACTGCGACATGGCCTGCACGTACCCGGCCGCGCCGGCGCGGTACGAGCCGTCGGCCGCGGGGGACGACGCGGCCTGGAGCGCGCCGAGCGCCGCGTCGCGCAGCGGCGCGACGCCGGCGTCCCCGCTCTCGCCGCCGCACTTCTTGAACAGCACCGTGTTGTCCGGCTTCCCGAGGAACGAGTCGTTGCCGTAGCGGACGAAGCACGCGCGCAGCTGCACCGCGCCGCCGGCGGCCGAGTTGCAGAGGGAGGCGAGCTTGGAGGCGGACGCCTTGACGCAGACGCCGCAGACGGCGGCGGGGAGGTCGGAGCGGCACTGGTAGAGCCCGACCAGGCCCGTGGTGGCGCCGGACGGCGGGGTGTAGTTGGCGTAGGGGGTGGAGGCCGCGGTGTCGGTGAGGGTCGAGAGCACGGTGTCGACGTCCGCGGCGTACTGGGTGCCGGCGTCGTAGCGCGCCTGCGAGCACCCGGCGTACACGAACGCCGTGTAGTCGTCGGCGCCGCGCGCGCGAACGGCGAGCAGCGCGATCAGGATCGGCAGCGCCGTTGCTGCAAGAACCTTCCACATGCTTGGAGCTTCTCGGCTTGGACGTGCTAGTGTTTGATGCTTCGGCAGACTTGGGAAGCTGAGGAAGATGAGCGCGGAGCAGAATGGCAGGGCAGTAGCTAGTGTTCGGAGTGTGTAGTGGAGTGGGCTTGAAAGGGTTTATAAGGAGGAAGCTAATCACTCGGGTTAATAATACTGGTGACGTCGCCAACGCATCTTACTTTTCAAGTTTTCATCCTATCACGTGAGGTAACAGATGATGTTCCCACGGAAACAAGATCTAATTACCCTCTATCTAGATGATACATGTGTTCGAGCGACAAGTAATATGGATTGAAGGGAGTAATATTCTTTTTTCATACATTTTGAAATATAATATTATTAAGAAGAGCAGTCCAAGGCTCCAAGCTACGTTAGAAAAACAACAAGATACAAAATGACCAGCAAAAAATAAAATTACATCAAAAGTCATACTAATTGTGTTTTCCTTCCAAAAAAAGACTGCAATAGCCCCTCATTGCGGAAACGAGGTTAACTGCTGATGGAATATTAGTAGGGGCACCACCCCAAGCAACACAAACTTGCAATCATTCACCGACAGTCCAGAGGGTTGGAGAAATCGGGCCATGTCGTAACACAACTTGAAAGAAGAGGTCGAAGGCATGGCGTCAAAATCCCTCGAAAGAAGAGGTCGAAGTTGTGGCATCAAAATCCAGCCAAACTGCTTTCCTTAACTAAAACACCAACTGCAAGATTTGAAGAGAATCAACAAGTTTGGTAATACCTTCCCTTAATGAATTGAAATATATGTTCAATATTTTGTGAAATTCATTGAAAGATGTGTTAAATATTTTCCAAAAATGATTGAGATATAAATTTCTACATATAGTTCACACACAAATTTACTCCTTGTCATCATGGAGACAGAAGGGGAAAAGGTGAGGGAGGTGAACTTAGCTTGTTAAGATTAGGGGATTCCAAGGTTCAAGAACTATCATCGACAAGCTCCTTCCCTCTTCCGTTGCTTCGACCTCCGCCGTCGGAGTTGCAGAACAGTCAACAAGAGATCTCCAACGGGCTTCTCGGGCGGCTAGGGTGGAATGCCCATCAACTGAAGGATCACTGGCAATTTACTACGCTCCCTCCTTCAACTTCCAATGGAGAGGCCCTTTCTTTGCCAAAAGATGGCGAAAGCCATGGTCCGAGAAGGTGGCAAATGCTTCTCCATGACTTGATTGTTTTTGTTTTTTGTGTTTTCTTTGCGGTCATGTGTGCAAAAGGGAATGGCATGGATATAATTTTCTGCCTTTTAGGTCCATTTGCAGTGATGTGTCATTTTTAACATAAATGTCAATTTTTGGAACCTTCAAGTCCATCCATGCCATTTATAAAAAGTTCGGCAGTACCGCACCAGGCATGGTGGTTGGATCCAATTTCATGCTCTCCAGTCATAATACCATAGGAGTCCTCCTATTCCGTGTGAATATCCTATGGGCCACGACCAATTTTGCGTAGAGGCTCCTACATTTCTATTGCAGTAAGTTTCTTTTATTTTACACACTTCAGAGAAAATGTGGGGAAAAATCATGAATTTATGAAGACGAATATGATTTGCAAAAATATATTCACAAATTTAAAAAAGATCATGAATTTTAGGAAATGTTTGAGAAATTTTAGAATGTTCACACATTATAAAACATAAAATATTGAACTTTTTGATAAAATGTTCGCTAATTTAAAAAATATTTCATATGTTCTAAAGAAATGTCTGCCAATTTTTTTAAAAATTCATGGATTATTTAGCAACTATTCATGGGTTTTAAAATTGTTCAAGGATTTTTAGAAAAATAATTAACTATTAGAAATATAACAAATGAAATAAGGAAGAAAAGGGGAAAAATAAGAAGAAACCAAGAAAAGAAAACCCAAAAAACAACCGAAGACCGGAAAAGTCGGCCGGAAGGAGGAAGGAGCATAAGCATGAACGATGCCTCACACACACTGGGTTGGCCCAACTGGCATTGTGGTGGTACACGTTTGGTCTATTCAGCTGCAAGAGCTTTTGGGAATGGATGCGCGAACCATCGTGGGGATCCCCCTCTGTACTCGCAACACAAGGGATTTTTGGAGCTAGAACTTTGAAAGAAGCAGAGTTTTCTCAGTAAAGTCATCCTATCGCATGCTAGTTGCTACAAGAGAACGCCGTGAGGTGTGGTTGGAAGTAACTGTAGGAACATCATCATCGGTAGCTGAGGAAGGACCTTGGAAGAAGCTATGGAATACCAAAGTCCTAGGGGAAGGTGAAAATGTTTCTTTGGAGACTATCTAAGTAGAAACTACCTACTGAAGATGTGCGTGCACATAGACACATGGCAGACAATCCTCTATGCAGGATGTGTGGAGCTCCGGGCTCATGGAGACACTCCCTGGTTAGTTGCACAACATCAAGGTGTACCTGGGCGCTAGTAGATGATGAGCTTGCTCGGAGATTGGTAGCAGCGACCGAACCCAATGCCAAGTAGTGGCTTTTCACGCTCATCGAATTGTTATCACATGAGCAGTTTGTGCTATTGGCGGTCACACTTTGGCACGCAAAGGTATTCATGCATGAGCAGATCTTCCAAACTATGCAAGTCACTCATTCCTTGGTAAGGAACTTTACTTCGGAGCTCAGTGTTATGTCAGAACAACGAGTTACTAGAGCTCCAGGAGGAGTACCGAATGCTCATACTACCTGACAGAAGGCACCCCCCGGCTGGTTATGCCAAGGTTCACGTTGACGCCGGGATCAGAGCTGGCAGAAGAGGCTCGGCAGCGGCTGTTTGTCGTGGCCATCACAGTAACTATCTCGAAAGCTCGACGCTGGTCATTGTAGGTTTGGAGGGCCCTTTGATACTAGAGACCATTGCATATAGAGAGGCACTTTCTCTCGCAGAAGACCTCAACTTACAGAATTTGCTGATTGCTTATGATTCCAAACAAGCTATCTTAGATATTTATAGAGAAGCATGGGGAAGAATGGATTAGTTGTAAATGAGACAAAGCTTAGATTAGTTCAATTTCATTGTATCTTTTCTTTTGAAGGTCGTGCTGCAATACTAAAGCACATAGTTTAGTTAAGTTCTCTCTTGATAGAGGGTCAGGGCGCCATGTTTGGTTGCGCCAACCTCACGACTCTGATTGTATCCCACACTCTGTGGTATTTGATGAATAAATTGGCTTTATCCCCTAAAAAAGCGACAAGAGTTATACACCTAAAAACTGCAAGAGTTATACTCCCTCCATTCCAAATTACTCGTCGCAGTAATGAATGTATTTAGAACTAAAATACATCTAGATACATCCATACCTGCGACAAGTAATTCGGAACGGAGGGAGTACGAAATAACTAGTTAAGTAGCACTTTTTGCAAAGGTCACTCCCCTCTCCATATCGCAACAAGTGTCGCACTGCATGTACGCCACTTCTCGCAACCTGGGAGTTTCCCCTTTTTCCGTTGATTTGTTTATTAAAGAATGTTCTACTCTCAAACCACGCGTCAAATCTCGATCCATTTTCACCACTAGATTTCTCGCATCGAGATCTTCAAAACTTGACCCTATGTTGCTTGGTTTTGTTAAACCTTTTTTCACAAAAAAATTGGACGAAAAAACTCAAATCAGAGGCATGTTTTTTTCCTTTCCGAGAGACATGGTCGTGCCCCTCACGGAAGTAAATCCGTGCCCCCCCCGAAGTAAATCCATGCCTCTAGTGGTAGTAAAAAGATGTGGTTTTTCCTTTGGCGAGAGGCACGACCATGCCTCTCCGGTAAGCAAATCCGTGCCTTCGCGAGAAGTAAATCTGTGTATTGTCCGGAAGAAAAAACACGTTTTTTTCCTTTTTGAGAGTGCCTCTCGCAGAAGCAAATATGAACCTCTATGAGAAGTAAATTTATTGCTCTCGTGGTAGGGGAAAAAAGAAAGTATGTTTTTCCCCTTTTGTGAGAGGCACGGCCGTGCTTCCCGTGGAAGCAAATCCGTGACTCCACAAGAAGTAAATCTGTGCCTCTCGCGAAAGAAAAAGAAAAAAGTATGTTTTTCCTTTCTGAGAGGCACGCTCACAAAAACAAATCTATGCCTATACGAGAAGTAAATATGTGCCTCTCGTCGTAGGGAAAAAAAGAATACGCTTTCTTACCTTTTGCGAGAGGCACACGCGGAAGCAAATTCGTGCTTCCAATACTCGTAGCTCTGGGTCCAAAACCTAAGAAAAGCCAGGAAAACCGAAAACACAAAAAAAGCATCTAAAAGCCAAAAACGATGTAGAAAAATTAAAAAATATAATTTGTAGAGAGCACCCAAAATGTGACATGTGGCGGCAGCTAGGAGCGTGCCATATAGCGCACTCTCAGCCCACACCAAGTGACCCTTGGGGAGGCTCCCGAAGAAGTGCTCTTTGATTAGTTGCTCCCAGAGTTATATATCTCAACTCAATCATTCTCTCAAGTGGGCCGACCCCACAGGAGGTTTCTATGTACATGATACGTCTCCGTCTTATCTACTTTTCCAAACACTTTTGCCCTTGTTTTGGACTCTAACTTGCATGATTTGAATGGAACTAACCCGAACTGACGTTGTTTTCAGCAGAATTGCCATGGTGTTATTTATGTGCAGAAACAAAAGTTCTCGGAATGACCTGAAACTTCACGGAGATTATTTTTGGAAATAATAAAAAATACTAGCAAAAGATCAAGACCAGGGGGCCCACACCCTAGCCATGAGGGTGGGGGCGCACCTGCCCCCCTGGGCACCCCCCTACCTCATGGGCCCCTTGGAGCTCCTCCGACCTCAACTCCAACTCTATATATTCGTGTTCGGAGAGAAAAAATCAGAGAGAAAGATTTGTCGCGTTTTACGATATGGAGCCGCCGCCAAGCCCTAAACTCTCTCGGGAGGGCTGATCTGGAGTCCGTTCGGGGCTCCGGAGAGGGGAATCCGATGCCATCGTCATCATCAACAATCCTCCATCACCAATTTCATATGCTCACCGTCGTGCGTGAGTAATTCCATCGTAGACTTGCTGGACGGTGATGGATTGGATAAGATTTATCATGTAATCAAGTTAGTTTTGTTAGGGTTTGATCCCTAGTATCCACTATATTCTGAGATTGATGTTGCTATGACTTTGCTATGCTTAATACCTATTATATTTTCATGCAATATATGTGAGTTCTTGATCCTATCTTGCAAGTCTATAGTCACCTACTATGTGTTATCCGGCAACCCCGAAGTGACAATAATCGGGACCACTCCCGGTGATGACCGTAGTTTGAGGAGTTCATGTATTCACTATGTGTTAATGCTCTATTCTGGTACTCTATTAAAAGGAGGCCTTAATATCCCTTAGTTTCCGCTAGGACGCCGCTGCCACGGGAGGGTAGGACAAAAGATGCCATGCAAGTTATTTTCCATAAGCACGTATGAGTATATTCGGAATACATGCCTACATTACATTGATGAGTTGGAGCTAGTTCTGTGTCACCCTAGGTTATGACTGTTACATGATGAACCGCATCCGGCATAATTTTCCATCACCGATCCAATGCCTACGGGCTTTCCATATATTGTTCTTTGCTTATTTAGTTTTCCGTTGCTATTGCTATCATCACTACAAAATACCAAAAACATTACTTTTGCTATCATTACCTTTTGCTACCGTTACCACTACTATCATATTACTTTGCTACTAAATACTTTGCTGCAGATATTAAGTTTCTAGGTGTGGTTGAATTGACAACTCAGGTGCTAATACTTGAGAATATTCTTTGGCTCCCCTTGTGTCGAATCAATAAATTTGGGTTGAATACTCTACCCTCGAAAACTGTTGCAGTCCCCTATACTTGTGGGTTATCAAGACTATTTTCTGGCGCCGTTGCCGGGGAGCATAGCTCTATTCCTTGAGTCACTTGGGATTTATATTTGCTTATCATTTTGAAGAACTTGAGAGATCCAAAAACCAAGATTTATCCCTCAACTACGAGGGGAGGTAAGGAACTGCCATCTAGCTCTGCACTTGATTCACCCTCTGTTTTGAGTAAGCTTGTGACACCTAAACCTGCTTCTGCTATTCGTTCTGATATGTCGCATGTTACTGATGATGCCACTTCTGCTATGCATGATACTTATGATGAAACTACTTCTATGCTTGATACTACTGTGCCACTTGGTGAATTTGTTGATGAACAACTTGCTAAGACTAGAGAGAATGAAATTATTGAAACTGATAATACTGATGAAAGTGATTATGAAGACTCTCCCCCTAATAAATATGAATCGCCTGTTATTCCTGAGGGTTATGTTTTGGAAAAAGAAGCTGCTTTAGCTATTTTAGCTTGCAAAGATAGATACGAGCTCAAGAGGTTATTAGCTAAATGGAAGCAGCAATTTCTTAATGCTAGAATGAAACCTGACCCTGCTTTTGCTACTTCACCTATCTGTGTTACTGATAAGGATTGTGAATTCTCTGTTGATCCTAATATAATTACTTTGGTTGAATCTGATCCTTTTCTTGGCTATGAATCTGAAACTGTTGTGGCACATCTTACTAAATTAAATGATATAGCCACCCTGCTCACTAATGATGAGAAATCTCGCTACCTTTATATCCTTAAAATATTTCCATTCTCATTAAAGGGTGATGCTAAGATATGGTTTAATTCTCTGGATCCTGGTTGTGTGCGTAGTCCCTAGGATATGATTTATTACTTCTCTTCTAAATATTTCCCTGCTCATAAGAAACAAGCTGCTTTAAGGGATATATATACAACTTTGTGCAAATTGAAGAAGAGAGTCTCCCACAAGCTTGGGGGAGGCTTCTCCAATTACTTAATGCTTTGCCTGATCACCCTCTTAAGAAAAATGAAATACTTGATATCTTTTATAATGGACTAACCGATGCTTTCAAAGATTACCTGGATAGTTGTGTTGGTTCTGTTTTTAGGGAAAGAACACTGGATGAAGCTGAAATTCTATTGAATAATATGTTGACAAATGAAAATAATTGGACACTTCCTGAGCCAACTCCTGAGCCTATTCCTAAACCAACTCCGAAGAAAAGTGGTGTTCTATTTCTCAGTCCTGAAGATATGTAAGAGGCAAAGAAATCTATGAAAGAAAAAGGTATTAAAGCTGAAGATGTTAAGAATTTACCTCCAATTCAAGAAATACACGGTCTTAATTTACCGCCTGTTGAAGAAATATATGATCTTAATCCATTACCTATTGAAGAAATACATGGTCTTGATAACCCGACACAGGTAGTAAAGGTAAATTCTCTCTATAGATATGATAAAGTTGAAATCCCTCTTACTAAGTTTGCTAGCCCATGCTTAGATGAGTTTGATAATTTTATGTTAAGCAAGAACATTTTAATGCTTATTTTGGTAGACAATTGAAATAGAATTCAAATATGCTTGAACACTTGGGTGATTATATGGCTAATGTCAAAGGTGAACTTAAACTTATTAGTAAACATGCTTCTATGGTTACCACTCAAGTAGAACAAGTACTTAAGGCTCAAAATGAATTGCTCAACGAATTGAATACTAAGAATAATGATTATGCTGTTAGAGTGGCTACTAGAACCAGTAAAACGACTCAGGAACCTTTGTATCCTGAAGGCCACCCTAAGAGAATTGAGCAAGATTCCCAGAGAAATAATATAGATGCACATAGTCCTTCTAAAAGGAAGAAAAATAAAAATGATAGGACTTTGCATGCTTCTAGCGAACCTATTGCTGAACCACCTGAGAATCCAAATGATATCTCTATTTCTGATGCTGAAACACAATCTGGTAATGAACATGAACCTAATGAAAATGTTAATGATGATGTTCATGATGATGCTCAACCTAGCAATGATAATGATATAGAAATTGAACCTGTTGTTGATCTTGATAACCCACAATCAAAGAATCAACGTTATGATAAGAGAGACTTTGTTGCTAGGAAACATGGTAAAGAAAGAGAACCATGGGTTCAGAAACCCATGCCTTTTCCTCCCAAACCATCCAAGAAAAATGATGATGAGGATTTTGAGCGCTTTGCTGAAATGATTAGACCTATCTTTTTGCGTATGCGATTAACTGATATGGTTAAAATGAATCCTTATGCTAAATATATGAAAGAAATTGTTACTAATAAAAGAAAGATACCGGAAGCTGAAATTTCCAGCATGCTTGCTAATTATACTTTCAAGGCTGGAATACCAAAGAAACTTGGAGATCTAGGAGTACCCACTATACCATGCTCCATTAAAAGAAACTATGTTAAAACTGCTTTATGTGATCTTGGAGCCGGTGTTAGTGTTATGCCTCTCTCTTTATATTGTAGACTTGATTTGAATAAGTTGACACCTACTGAAATATCTTTGCAAATGGCTGATAAATCAACTGCTATACCTATCGGTATTTGTGAGGATGTGCCTATTGTGGTTGCAAATGTTACTATTTTAACGGACTTTGTTATTCTTGATATTCCCGAGGACGATAGTATGTCTATTATTCTTGGAAGACCCTTTTTGAATACTGCAGGGGTTGTTATTGATTGCAACAAAGGCAATGTCACTTTTCATGTTAATGGTAATGAGCATACGATACACTTTCTGAGGAAACAACCTCAAGTTCATAGTATCAACTCTATTGGAAAAATTCCATCGATTATATTTGGAGGTTTTGAATTTCCTCTTCCTACTGTCAAGAAGAAATATGATATTCTTATTATTGGGGATGTGCATATCCTCGTTGAGGTAACATAGTGTTATTCGAAATTTCTCCGGTTCCATGTTATTCGGAATGAGTTCGTTAACAAGACTTAATCAACCTTGTTAGTGGATTCCTTTTGATGATCATGAGATGGATGAATTTAGAAAACACAACTCTCTGTACCCTCCTTTTACTTTCTGTTATTTATAAAATAAAAATAGTATTTTCTGTCTGTTATCTGAATTATCCGTGCAATATAAAAATACCCCGAAAATAAAAGTTCTCCAAATGCCCTGAAATTTAAATATGATTTTTTCTGGAATATTTGAGAATACCTGGCACTGAGAACACAGCAGGAGGGGCAAGCACCTGGCCACGAGGGTGGAGGGCGCGCCCCTGCCTCATGGGCCCATGGTGGCCCTCCTCCACTTATGCCCGCACCCACACACTCCTTCTTCCTCCCACAAACACCAATATCCAACTCAAACCCGAGTCCAAGCTCATTTTGCTGCCATTTTCGATCTCCTTGCTCAAAGCACCTCTTACAAAACTGCTTGGAGGGATTGTTCCTTGGTATGTGACTCCTGTTGGGGAACGTAGTAATTTCAAAAAAATTCCTACGCACACGCAAGAACATGGTGATGCATAGCAACGAGAGGGGAGAGTGTGATCTATGTACCCTTGTAGATCGACAACAGAAGCGTGAGCACAACGTGGTTGATGTAGTCGTACGTCTTCACGGCCCGACCGATCAAGCACCGAAACTACGACACCTCCGAGTTCTAGCACACGTTCAGCTCGATGACGATCCCCGGACTCCGATCCAGCAAAGTGTCGGGGAAGAGTTCCGTCAGCACGACGGCGTGGTGACGATCTTGATGTACTACCATCGTAGGGCTTCGCCTAAGCACCGCTACAATATTATCGAGGTCTATGGTGGAAGGGGGCACCGCACACGGCTAAGAATATGATCACCTGGATCAACTTGTGTGTCTAGGGGTGCCCCTGCCCCTATATATAAAGGATCAAAGGGGGGGCGCGGCCGGCTAGGAGAGGGCGCGCCAGGAGGAGTCCTACTCCCTCCGGGAGTAGGATTCCCCCCCTTTCCTAGTTGGAATAGGATTCGGGAGGGGGAAAGAGGAGAGAGAGAAGGAAGGGGGGTGCCGGCCCCCTCTCCTTGTCCTATTCGGACTAGGGGGGAGGGGCGCGCGGCCCAGCCCTGGCCACCTCTCCTCTCTTCCATTAAAGCCCACTAAGGCCCATATACCTCCCGGGGGGTTCCGGTAACCTCCCGGTACTCCAGTAAAATCCCGATTTCACCCGGAACACTTCCGATATCCAAATATAGGCTTCCAATATATCAATCTTTATGTCTCGACCATTTCGAGACTCCTCGTCATGTCCGTGATCACATCCGGGACTCCGAAAAAACTTCGGTACATTAAAATGCATAAACTCATAATATAACTGTCATCGAAACCTTAAGCGTGCGGACCCTACGGGTTCGAGAACAATGTAGACATGACCGAGACGCGTCTCCGGTCAATAACCAATAGCAGAACCTGGATGCTCATATTGGCTCCTACATATTCTACAAAGATCTTTTATCGGTCAGACCGCATAACAACATAGTTGTTCCCTTTGTCATCGGTATGTTACTTGCCCGAGATTCGATCGTCGGTATCTCAATACCTAGTTCAATCTCGTTATCGGCAAGTCTCTTTACTCGTTCCGTAATACATCATCTCACAACTAACTCATTAGTTGCAATGCTTGCAAGGCTTATGTGATGTGCATTACCGAGAGGGCCCAGAGATACCTCTCCGACAATTGGAGTGACAAATCCTAATCTCGAAATACGCCAACCCAACATGTACCTTTGGAGACACCTGTAGAGCACCTTTATAATCACCCAGTTACGTTGTGACGTTTGGTAGCACACAAAGTGTTCCTCCGGCAAACGGGAGTTGCATAATCTCATAGTCATAGGAACATGTATAAGTCATGAAGAAAGCAATAGCAACATACTAAACGATTGGGTATTAAGCTAATGGAATGGGTCATGTCAATCAGATCATTCACCTAATGATGTGATCCCGTTAATCAAATAACAACTCTTTGTCCATGGTTAGGAAACATAACCATCTTTGATTAACGAGCTAGTCAAGTAGAGGCATACTAGTGACACTCTGTTTGTCTATGTATTCACACATGTATTACATTTCCGGTTAATACAATTCTAGCATGAATAATAAACATTTATCATGATATAAGGAAATAAATAATAACTTTACTATTGCCTCTAGGGCATATTTCCTTCAGTCTCCCACTTGCACTAGAGTCAATAATCTAGATTACACAGTAATGATTCTAACACCCATGGAGCCTTGGTGCTGATCATGTTTTGCTCGTGGAAGAGGCTTAGTCAACAGGTCTGCTACATTCAGATCCGTATGTATCTTGTAAATCTCTATGTCTCCCACCTGGACTAGATCCCGGATGGAATTGAAGCGTCTCTTGATGTGCTTGGTTCTCTTGTGAAATCTGGATTCCTTTGCCAAGGCAATTGCACCAGTATTGTCACAAAAGATTTTCATTGGACCCGATGCACTAGGTATGACACCTAGATCGGATATGAACTCCTTCATCCAGACTCCTTCATTTGCTGCTTCCGAAGCAGCTATGTATTCCGCTTCACACGTAGATCCTGCCACGACGCTTTGTTTAGAACTGCACCAACTAACAGCTCCACCGTTTAATGTAAACACGTATCTAGTTTGCGATTTAGAATCATTCGGATCAGTGTCAAAGCTCGCATCGACATAACCATTTACGATTAGCTCTTTGTCACCTCCATAAACGAGAAACATATCCTTAGTCCTTTTCAGGTATTTCAGGATGTTCTTGACCACTGTCCAGTGATCCACTCCTGGATTACTTTGGTACCTCCCTGCTAGACTTATAGCAAGGCACACATCAGGTCTGGTACACAGCATTGCATACATGATAGAGCCTATGGCTGAAGCATAGGGAACATCTTTCATTTTCTCTCTATCTTCTGCAGTGGTCGGGCATTGAGTCTGACTCAACTTCACACCTTGTAACACAGGCAAGAACCCTTTCTTTGCTTGATCCATTTTGAACTTCTTCAAAACTTTGTCAAGGTATGTGCTTTGTGAAAGTCCAATTAAGCGTCTTGATCTATCTCTATAGATCTTAATGCCTAATATGTAAGCAGCTTCACCGAGGTCTTTCATTGAAAAACTCTTATTCAAGTATCCCTTTATGCTATCCAGAAATTCTATATCATTTCCAATTAGTAATATGTCATCCACATATAATATCAGAAATGCTATAGAGCTCCCACTCACTTTCTTGTAAATACAGGCTTCTCCAAAAGTCTGTATAAAACCAAATGCTTTGATCACACTATCAAAGCGTTTATTCCAACTCCGAGAGGCTTGCACCAGTCCATAAATGGATCGCTGGAGCTTGCACACTTTGTTAGCTCCCTTTGGATCGACAAAACCTTCTGGTTGCATCATATACAACTCTTCTTCCAGAAATCCATTCAGGAATGCAGTTTTGACATCCATCTGCCAAATTTCATAATCATAAAATGCGGCAATTGCTAACATGATTCGGACAGACTTAAGCATCGCTACGGGTGAGAAGGTCTCATCGTAGTCAATCCCTTGAACTTGCCGAAAACCTTTTGCGACAAGTCGAGCTTTGTAGACAGTAATATTACCGTCAGCGTCAGTCTTCTTCTTGAAGATCCATTTATTCTCAATTGCTTGCCGATCAGTGGGCAAGTCAACCAAAGTCCATACTTTGTTCTCATACATGGATCCCATCTCAGATTTCATGGCTTCAAGCCATTTTGCGGAATCTGGGCTCACCATCGCTTCTTCATAGTTCGTAGGTTCATCATGATCTAGTAGCATGACTTCCAGAACAGGGTTACCGTACCACTCTGGTGCGGATCTCACTCTGGTTGATCTACGAGGTTCAGTAGTATCTTGTTCTGAAGTTTCATGATCATCATCATTAGCTTCCTCACTAATTGGTGTAGGTGTCACAGAAACAGGTTTCTGTGATGTACTACTTTCCAATAAGGGAGTAGGTACAGTTACCTCGTCAAGTTCTACTTTCCTCCCACTCACTTCTTTCGAGAGAAACTCCTTCTCCAGAAAGTTTCCGAATTTAGCAACAAAAGTCTTGCCTTCGGATCTGTGATAGAAGGTGTATCCAATAGTCTCCTTTGGATATCCTATGAAGACACATTTTTCCGATTTGGGTTCGAGCTTATCAGGTTGAAGCTTTTTCACATAAGCATCGCAGCCCCAAACTTTCAGAAACGACAACTTTGGTTTCTTGCCAAACCACAGTTCATAAGGCGTCGTCTCAACGGATTTTGATGGTGCCCTATTTAACGTGAATGCGGCCGTCTCTAGAGCGTATCTCCAAAATGATAGCGGTAAATCAGTAAGAGACATCATAGATCATACCATATCTAGTAAAGTACGATTACGACGTTCGGACACACCATTACGCTGTGGTGTTCTCGGTGGCGTGAGTTGCGAAACTATTCCACATTGTTTCAAATGTACACCAAACTCGTAACTCAAATATTCTCCTCCACGATCAGATCGTAGGAATTTTATTTTCTTGTTACGATGATTTTCAACTTCACTCTGAAATTCTTTGAACTTTTCAAACGTTTCAGACTTGTGTTTCATTAAGTAGATATACCCATATCTGCTTAAGTCATCTGTGAAGGTGAGAAAATAACGATATCCGCCACGAGCCTCAACATTCATCGGACCACATACATCTGTATGTATGATTTCCAACAAATTTGTTGCTCTCTCCATAGTACCGGAGAACGGTGTCTTTGTCATCTTACCCATAAGGCACGGTTCGCAAGTACCAAGTGATTCATAATCAAGTGGTTCCAAAAGCCCATCAGTATGGAGTTTCTTCATGCGCTTTATACCGATATGACCCAAACGGCAGTGCCACAAATAAGTTGCACTATCATTATTAACTCTGCATCTTTTGGCTTCAAAAATATGAATATGTGTGTCACTACTATCGAGATTTAATAAGAATAGACCACTCCTTAAGGGTGCTTGACCATAAAAGATATTACTCATGTAAATAGAACAACCATTATTCTCTGATTTAAATGAATAACCGTCTCGCATCAAACACGATCCAGATATAATGTTCATGCTTAACGCTGGCACCAAATAACAATTATTTAGGTCTAATACTAATCCCGAAGGTAGATGTAGAGGTAGCGTGCCGACTGCGATCACATCGACTTTGGAACCATTTCCCACGCGCATCGTCACCTCGTCCTTAGCCAATCTTCGCTTAATCCGTAGTCCCTGTTTCGAGTTGCAAATATTAGCAACAGAACCAGTATCAAATACCCAGGTGCTACTGCGAGCATTAGTAAGGTACACATCAATAACATGTATATCACATATACCTTTGTTCACCTTGCCATCCTTCTTATCCGCCAAATACTTGGGGCAGTTCCGCTTCCAGTGACCAGTCTGCTTGCAGTAGAAGCACTCAGTTTCAGGCTTAGGTCCAGGTTTGGGTTTCTTCTCTTGAGTAGCAACTTGCTTGCTGTTCTTTTTGAAGTTCCCCTTCTTCTTCCCTTTGCCCTTTTTCTTGAAACTAGTGGTCTTGTTGACCATCAACACTTGATGCTCCTTCTTGATTTCTACCTCCGCAGCTTTCAGCATTGCGAAGAGCTCGGGAATAGTCTTATTCATCCCTTGCATATTATAGTTCATCACGAAGCTCTTGTAGCTTGGTGGCAGTGATTGGAGAATTCTGTCAATGACGCAATCATCTGGAAGATTAACTCCCAATTGAATCAAGTGATTATTATACCCAGACATTTTGAGTATATGCTCACTGACAGAACTGTTCTCCTCCATCTTGCAGCTATAGAACTTATTGGAGACTTCATATCTCTCAATCCGGGCATTTGCTTGAAATATTAACTTCAACTCCTGGAACATCTCATATGCTCCATGACGTTCAAAACGTCGTTGAAGTCCCGATTCTAAGCCGTAAAGCATGGCACACTGAACTATCGAGTAGTCATCAGCTTTGCTCTGCCAGACGTTCATAACATCTGGTGTTGCTCCAGTAGCAGGCCTGGCACCCAGCGGTGCTTCCAGGACGTAATTCTTCTGTGCAGCAATGAGGATAATCCTCCAGTTACGGACCCAGTCCGTGTAATTGCTACCATCATCTTTCAACTTAGCTTTCTCAAGGAACGCATTAAAATTCAACGGAACAATAGCACGGGCTATCTATCTACAATCAAACATGAATAAGCAAGATACTATCAGGTACTAAGTTCATGATAAATTTAGGTTCAATTAATCATATTACTTAAAGAACTCCCACTTAGATAGACATCCCTCTAATCCTCTAAGTGATTACGTGATCCAAATCAACTAAACCATGTCCGATCATCATGTGAGATGGACTAGTTTCATTGGTGAACATCACTATGTTGATCATATCTACTATATGATTCACGCTCGACCATTCGGTCTCCGTGTTCCGAGGCCATATCTGTATATGCTTGGCTCGGCAAGTATAACCTGAGTATTCCGCGTGTGCAACTGTTTTGCACCCGTTGTATTTGAACGTAGAGCCTATCACACCCGATCATCACGTGGTGTCTCAGCACGAAGAACTTTCGCAATGGTGCATACTCAGGGAGAACACTTCTTGATAATTAGTGAGAGATCATCTTATAATGTTACCATCAATCAAAGCAAGATAAGATGCATAAAAGATAAACATCACATGCAATCAATATAAGTGATATGATATGGCCATCATCATCTTGTGCTTGTGATCTCCATCTTCGAAGCACCATCGTGATCACCATCGTCACCGGCGCGACACCTTGATCTCCATCATAGCATCGTTGTCGTCTCGCCAATCTTATGCTTCCACGACTATCGCTACCGCTTAGTGATAAAGTAAAGCATTACAGTGCGATTGCATTGCATACAATAAAGCGACAACCATATGGCTCCTACCAGTTGCCGATAACTCGGTTACAAAACATGATCATCTCATACAATAAAATTTAGCATCATGTCTTGACCATATCACATCACAACATGCCCTGCAAAAACAAATTAGACGTCCTCTACTTTGTTGTTGCATGTTTTACGTGGCTGCTACGGGCTTAAGCAAGAACCAATCTTACCTACGCATCAAAACCACAATGATAGTTTGTCAAGTTGGTGCTGTTTTAACCTTCGCAAGGACCGGGTGTAGCCACACTCAGTTCAACTAAAGTTGGAGAAACTGTCACCCGCTAGCCACCTTTGTGCAGCACGTCGGGAGAACCGGTCTCGCGTAAGCGTACGCGTAATGTCGGTCCGGGCCGCTTCGTCCAACAATACCGCCGAACCAAAGTATGACATGCTGGTAAGCAGTATGACTTATATCGTCCACAACTCACTTGTGTTCTACTCGTGCATATAACATCAACATATAAAACCTGGCTCGGATGCCACTGTTGGGGAACGTAGTAATTTCAAAAAAAATCCTACGCACACGCAAGATCATGGTGATGCATAGCAACGAGAGGGGAGAGTGTGATCTACGTACCCTTGTAGATCGACAACGGAAGCGTTAGCACAACGTGGTTGATGTAGTCGTACGTCTTCACGGCCCGACCGATCAAGCACCGAAACTAAGACACCTCCGAGTTCTAGCACACGTTCAGCTCGATGACGATCCCCGGACTCCGATCCAGCAAAGTGTCGGGGAAGAGTTCCGTCAGCATGACGGCATGGTGACGATCTTGATGTACTACCGTCGTAGGGCTTCGCCTAAGCACCGCTACAATATTATCGAGGTCTATGGTGGAAGGGGGCACCGCACACGGCTAAGAATATGATCACCTGGATCAACTTGTGTGTCTAGGGGTGCCCCCTGCCCCCGTATATAAAGGATCAAAGGGGGGGTGCGGCCGACCAGGAGAGGGCGCGCCAGAAGGAGTCCTACTCCCTCCGGGAGTAGGATTCCCCCCTTTCCTAGTTGGAATAGGATTCGGGAGGGGGAAAGAGGAGAGAGAGAAGGAAGGGGGCGCCGGCCCCCTCTCCTTGTCCTATTCGGACTAGGGGGGAGGGGCGCGCGGCCCAGCCCTGGCCACCTCTCCTCTCTTCCACTAAAGCCCACTAAGGCCCATATACCTCCCGTGGTGTTCCGGTAACCTCCCGGTACTCCGGTAAAATCCCGATTTCACACAGAACACTTCCGATATCCAAATATAGGCTTCCAATATATCAATCTTTATGTCTCGACCATTTCGAGACTCCTCGTCATGTCCGTGATCACATCCGGGACTCCGAACAAACTTCGGTACATCAAAATGCATAAACTCATAATATAACTGTCATCGAAACCTTAAGCGTGCGGACCCTACGGGTTCGAGAACAATGTAGACATGACCGATACGCGTCTCCGATCAATAACCAATAGAGGAACCTGGATGCTCATATTGGCTCCTACATATTCTACAAAGATCTTTTATCGGTCAGACCGCATAACAACATACGTTGTTCCCTTTGTCATTGGTATGTTACTTGCCCGAGATTCGATCGTCGGTATCTCAATACCTAGTTCAATCTTGTTACCGACAAGTCTCTTTACTCGTTCCGTAATACATCATCTCACAACTAACTCATTAGTTGCAATGCTTGCAAGGCTTATGTGATGTGCATTACCGAGAGGGCCCAGAGATACCTCTCCGACAATCGGAGTGACAAATCCTAATCTCGAAATACGCCAACCCAACATGTACCTTTGGAGGCACCTGTAGAGCACCTTTATAATCACCCAGTTACGTTGTGACGTTTGGTAGCACACAAAGTGTTCCTCCGGCAAACGGGAGTTGCATAATCTCATAGTCATAGGAACATGTATAAGTCATGAAGAAAGCAATAGCAACATACTAAACGATCGGGTGCTAAGCTAATGGAATGGGTCATGTCAATCAGATCATTCACCTAATGATGTGATCCTGTTAATCAAATAACAACTCTTTGTCCATGGTTAGGAAACATAACCATCTTTGATTAACGAGCTAGTCAAGTAGAGGCATACTAGTGACACTCTGTTTGTCTATGTATTCACACATGTATTACGTTTCCGGTTAATACAATTCTAGCATGAATAATAAACATTTATCATGATATAAGGAAATAAATAATAACTTTATTATTGCCTCTAGGGCATATTTCCTTCAACTCCTCCATTGGTCCAATTAGTTTTTGTTCTAGTGCTTTATTCATTGCAAATTTATGCTGTCTAGGTGACCATGTTCTTGAGCTTGCATATAAAATTTATATGGTTCCAAGTAGTTTTGATGCACGATATAGGCTCTAGGCACTTGTAGGAGTAGTTGCTATCAATTTTGTTGAGTTTGGTTTACTTTTACCTGAAGTTACTAAAAACTTCAAAAAAAATTAGAGGGATAAATATGCTTAGGAAAATGTACCAAGGTGGTTCTTCAAGGAAGCAAAGGACCCATGCTTGCAATGCGTGATGCTGATGAAGAGCCACCAAGAGACGCTCCAGTGCGTCCTTGTGAATGGCCTTCGGAAAACTTTATGGATCGAGCAGGAATTAAGGAAGAATTTAATGCATATTTGCGTAACACTAATCTTGTGAGCTTCGAGGAAGAAAAGTGCTGTCAGTACCACTATCTCACTAGTTCCTTTGTGAGGAGGTTTGAATTTTCATCTTCACGTAATTCTCCGACTGTCCTGTTTGATCTTTATGAAAAATCTTATACGATGGACTTAGAGGATTTTACCACTGCTTGCAAACTTCCACAATGGGGTAGTACTAATGAACCCCGCAAATCTGAGTTTAGAGATTTTCTTGCTAGTATAACTGTGGGAGAGTCCAGAGATATAACACAAGCTACCATAGGAAGCATTCACTTTCCTGATATACTTTATTTTGCTCTCTTCATAGGTAGATGCATTAATGGTAAAGATGAAGCATGTCACATGTGTGTCCCTGACCTCGATATTCTTAGGAGTGCTGTGTTAGGAGACAAATCTTATAATTTGGGAGCTATTGTTGCACGTAGGTTGCATCATAATAGATTTAATGAAGATTTCTTTGGAGGAATTTATGCAACCCGCTTAGATGATTTTCTTGGTGTAACCATACGTAATGATGATATTGAATTGCCTCCTGCTTACCTAGACTTTAATTCTATGGTTCACCACCAGTTTGTCGAGAGGAATGAATCACCTCTCCAGTATCGCTGAATCTTTGACAAACGTCGGGTTGTCCGTATTACTCTCCATGTTCCTGCCTTCTTTGATTATCAGGCAAAAGAAAGACATTTTATTACCAGAGAGGAGGCAAATGAGTACGAGAGGAGGGCGGAGGCAGCTCAGGAGACGATAGCCTCTGCATCTCAGTACGACCCCGGCTACAACTACGGATATCCACCAGGCCAACCGTGGCCATAGACCAACTTAGGCCAAAAGCCTAAGCTTGGGGGAGTACGTATTTCTCACCGACATTACATTCATGTTCACACACTCATTGCTAGATGTCGGTGCTCATACTTTTTCATTGTATCTAGCATTCTAGTTTATTTCCTTTTTATGCTTTCTTCTTGTGTGTTTAATAAACCTTAAGAAAAACAAAAAATTAGCTATAGATTTTAATTGGTTTACTTTCCATGCTTGTAGTACTAATTAAAAAGGAAACCCAAAAAGATTTCATGTTCTTCTTTTGCTTGTTGGGAGCTTTCCCGTGTAAATAGTTTTATTTCTTTTCTTTTCTTTGGGGGTCGATAGGAGAAGACCATAATTAAATTGATGAAGTGGCTCTTATATGCATTATTGTTGATCTGACAAAAGAGCACATATTGCCTTATCTTCTCCTGTTTATTGAATGCTTGCAGATTCCAGCTTAGTCCAATGCACGTGCACTATTATTATTATCCACATCGTTCGATCGTGCAAGTGAAAGGCAATTATGACGATATATGATGGACTGACTGAGATGAGAAAAGCTGGTATGAACTCGACCTCTCTTGTTTTTGTAAATATGATTAGTTCATCGTTCCTGATTCAACCTATTATGAATAAACATGTTTGCAATGAAAACTAGAGATCATAGTTTCTCGTGCCATGCTTAATTAGCTAGATGCTTATAATGGTTTACCTTGCGTGCCAACATGCTATGAAAATGGTTGTGATGTGGTATGATAGGGTGGTATCCTCTTTTGAACGATTCGAGTGGCTTGACTTGGCACATGTTCACGCATGTAGTTGAAACAAAATTAACATAGCCTTCACGATATTTATGTTCATGGTGGATTATATCCTACTCATGCTTGCATTCGGTGTTGATTAATTTTAATGCATGTTCATGACTATTGTCGCTCTCTAGCTGGTCGCTTCCCAGTCTTTTGCTAGCCTTCACTTGTACTAAGCGAGAATACTACTTGTGCATCCAATCCCATAAACCCCAAAGTTATTTCATATGAGTCCACCATACCTACCTATATACGGTATCTACCTATCATTCCAAGTAAATTTGTATGTGCCAAACTATAAACCTTCAAATAAATATCCTGTTTTGTATGCTCGAATAACTCATGTATCAACTAGGGTTGTTAGTATCTTCCATGTTAGGCGTGTTATTCTCAAGAGGAGTGGACTCGGCTCTTCACTCACGAGAAAATGGCTGGTCACCGGGATGCCCAGTCCCATGATTTATGCAAACTAAATCAAAATAATTGAAAACAAAAGTCCCCCTGGGACTCTTGTTAGTTGCAGGCACTCGTTGTTTCGAGCAAGCCATGGATTGATGCTTGTTGGTGGAGGGGGAGTATAAACTTTACCATTTTGTTTGGGAACCGCCTATAATGTGTGTAGCATGGAAGATATCGCCATCTCTTGGTTGTTATGTTGACAATGAAAGTATACCGCTCAAAATATTATTCATCTCTATTTCAAAACCGAGCTCTGGCACCTCTACAAATTCCTGCTTCCCTCTATGAAGGGCCTATCTATTTACTTTCATGTTCAGTCATCATCTTCTTATTAAAAAGCACCAGTTGGAGAGCACCACTGTCATTTGCATTGATTACTGTTAGTTTACATTGAGTATGACTTGACTGGATCTATTTTACCATGAATTACAATGTCTAGTCAGTCCTTGATCTTTAAAGGTGCTATGCATTTATGTTTTGCGGTCTCAGAAAGGGCTAGCGAGATACCATCTTGTTATATCATATTATGATTGTTTTGAGAAAGTGTTGCCATCCGAGATTTATTATTATTGCTCGCTAGTTGATTATGCCATTGATATGAGTAAACATGAGACCTAAATGTTATTGTGAATATGGTTAGTTCATAGTCTTTGCTGAAAACTTGAATGCTGGCTTTACATATTCACAACAACAAGAGCAAACAGAGTTTGTAAAAGTTTTTCTTTATTAGTTTCAGTTTATCAACTGAATTGCTTGAGGACAAGCAAAGATTATGCTTGGGGGAGTTGATACGTCTCCATCGTATCTACTTTTCCAAACACTTTTGCCCTTGTTTTGGACTCTAACTTGCATGATTTGAATGAAACTAACCTGGACTGACGTTGTTTTCAGCAGAATTGCCATGGTGTTATTTATGTGCAGAAACAAAAGTTCTCGGAATGATCTGAAACTTCACAGAACGTCTTTTTGGAAATAATAAAAAATCCTTGTAAAAGACGAAGACCAGGGGGCCCACACCCTAGCCACGAGGGTGGGGGGTGCGCCTGCCCCCCTGGGCGCGCCCCCTACCTCGTGGGCCCCCTGGAGCTCCTCCGACCTCAACTCCAACTCTATATATTTGCTTTCAGGGAGAAAAAAATAAGAAAAAGGGATTCATCGCGTTTTACGATAGGGAGCTGCCGCCAAGCCCTAAAACCTCTCAGGGGGGCTGATCTGGAGTCCGTTCGGGGCTCCGGAGAGGGGAATCCGTCGCCATCGTCATCATCAACCATCCTCCATCACCAATTTCATGATGCTCACCACCGTGCGTGAGTAATTTCATCGTAGGCTTGCCGGACGGTGATGGGTTGGATGAGATTTATCATATAATCAAGTTACTTTTGTTAAGGTTTGATCCCTAGTATCCACTATGTTCTGAGATTTATGTTGCTATGACTTTGCTATGCTTAATGCTTGTCACTAGGGCCCGAGTGCCATGATTTCAGATCTGAACCTATTATGTTTTCATCAATATATGAGAGTTCGTCATCCTATCTTGCAAGTCTATAGTCACCTACTATGTGTTATGATCCGACAACCCCGAAATGACAATAATCGGGACCACTCCCGGTGATGACCGTAGTTTGAGGAGTTCATGTTTTCACTATGTGTTAATGCTCTATTCTGGTACTCTATTAAAAGGAGGCCTTAATATCCCTTAGTTTCCGTTAGGAACCGCTACCACGGGAGGGTAGGACAAAAGATGTCATGCAAGTTCTTTTCCATAAGCACATATGACTATATTCGGAATACATGCCTACATTACATTGTTGAATTGGAGCTAGTTCTTTGTCACCCTAGGTTATGACTGTTACATGATGAACCACATCCGGCATAATTCTCTATCACCGATCCATTGCCTATGAGCTTTCCATATATTGTTCTTCGCTTATTTACTTTTCCTTGCTATTGCTATCATCACTACAAAATACCAAAAACATTACTTTTGCTATCATTACCTTTTGCTACCGTTACCACTACTATCATATTACTTTGCTACTAAATACTTTGCTGCAGATATTAAGTTTGTAGGTGTGGTTGAATTGAGAACTCAGCTGCTAATACTTGAGAATATTCTTTAGCTCCCCTTATGTCGAATCAATAAATTTGGGTTGAATACTCTACCCTCAAAAACTGTTGCGGCCTGTATACTTGTGGGTTATTAGTGTGCGATGTGATTCAAACTCCAAACCTGTTGGTCAATAACCAAGTCATACAACTTCCCTATTGTGCCTACTTTATTTCTTTTTCCTTCTTGAAATTAAGCGCCAAAATTCCAGTTTTGTTTGGCCGGTTTTTCTTCTATTTTTTTCTCTCTTTCTTTTTTCATTTTTTTCTTATATAAAATCATGAACTTTTTCAAGTTTGTGAATATTTTTTAATTCGAAACTCTTTTATGAATCATGAATTTTTTTCAAATGCCTGAATCTTTTTCAATCAACAAACTTTTTTTTTTCAAAAGCTCCACACATTTTCAAATTCGTGAACTTTTTTTCAAAATTGATGACCTTTTTTTAAATCCATGAACTTTATTTTAAGAAGCTGCAAACATATTTGAAAAATAATATTTTTTTAAAAATGTGAACTTTTCCCAAATCCATGAACTTTTAAAAATGAAATATGTTTTCAAAATCGATGAATTTTTTCAAATTTGTGAACTTTTGTCAAAATGTGTTTTTTTATTTGAGAACTTTTTTAAATCACCTTTATTTTTTCGAATCCGTGCACATTTTTTTTCAAAATCATGATTTAAAAAATACATGAACCTTTTGATTCTGTGAACTTTTTCTAATCTGTGATTTTTTTTGATTTTGTGAAGTTATTCCCATTTTTTATTGAATTTCATTTAAAAACTTTTGAAAAAACAATAGTTGACCGTTGAACTGTTACCGAGCGCACCAAAGGCCCCACCACGTCACGCATGATTTTTGGCTGGCCCAAAATGCCGGCGTGTGGGTGTTGGTTCTCCTAGCCGGCACTTAAGGTGCCAGCTAGGAGGTCTCGTTTCCATATAAACTAAAACTGTACATTAAAGATTGGTTTGCGAACCATCCGCCTGGTTTTGCAAATGATTTGTTCGGTTTTTCTTTTCTTTTATATGGTTCTCCTAGCCGGCACTTAAGGTGCCAACTAGGAGGTCTCGTTTCCATACAAATTAAGGATTCTCCTAAAACTGTACATTAAAGATTGGTTTGCGAACCATCCGCCTGGTTTTGCAAATGATTTGTTCGGTTTTTTTTCTTTTATATGTTTCTATTGGTTTATGGTTTGATTTATTTTCGTTTTCCCTTTACTAGTTATACATTTATTTTTTATTTTTTTAAAAATTTCTCCAATCATTTTACCTTTTCCTCTTTGTGTAGTACACATTGACACTTTTACAAATACACGTCCAAAAGTTTTTGAAGACATGCAAAACATTTTTCAGATGCATCTCGAACACTTTTTTTAATCCACGTTTACATTTTTGTGGACACATGTTGAATATTTGTCAATTAAATATTGAATATTTTCTAAAGACACATTAATTGTTTTCCGAAAAATGCCATGAACATACTTTTTAATTATATCAATAATTTTAAAATGTTATGAACATTTTTTGAAAGGTACTACTAACTATTTCCTTTTAATTACAGAAACAATTTTCTATATATTTTTCAGCACTTTAAAAAGGAAAAAACTTACCTTTAACCGGCTGAAAACACCGTCCGCGTCCGCCGCCTTCTCCGCGCTACACGTGACGCTGAGGGTACACCAAGCCTATCTCCTTTCCTTTCTCAACCTTATCTACTCCTTCGCTCATGCGTCACTTTTTCAACTTCCCCGGTCTATATCTTAATCATCCCTTTTGGCTCATCCCCAACCCGCGCATTGTCGTCGGTGGGCATGTCGATAGCCAAGCCTCCGTCAGCCACGCCCCTCCTCTTCTTCTCCTGCCTCCATCCCGCCCAAGTTCCTCCTCCGCCGCATCTGAAACAAGATCTGGAGATGTGTCTGCCGTCCCCGGGAGCACCAGTGTCCGCGTCCGTCGTCGTCTCGCTGGTCGGGGAGCACCGGCGTGGATAGCCATGGCTGCCGCCTCCTCAAGCTCAGTTTCCCGCTACAAGTTTTCTGCAACAAGGGTGCTTCTACATCCCCGGCAGACACGCTCGCCTCCCTCATCCATGGCTGCACTCGCTTCCCCATCCATGGCCGTGCTAATTTTGCAATATGGGTCCTGTTGCAGAAAATTAGATGCGGCAGAGATGTTGTTTTAATTTTTGCAATAGGGGTCTTGTTGCAGAAAATTAGACGCGTGAAAGATGTACCGAAAATTAGACGCGTGAAAGATGTTGTAGAAAATTACACGCATGAAAAATGTTGTTGCACAAAATTAGACGCGGCGTGAGATGTTTGCAATTTTTCTAAGGGTATTATTGGAGAAAACTAAAGAAGAAGAGGTTTTGCAACATGGGTCTTGTTGCAGAAAATTGTAGAAGATGAGGTTTCGCAACAACATCTTTGAAGAAAATATGCCTTAGAGGCAATAATCAAGTTGTTATTTATATTTCCTTATATCACGATAAATGTTTATTATTCATGCTAGAATTGTATTAACTGGAAACTTAGTACATCTGTGAATACATAGACAAACAGAGTGTCACTAGTTTGCCTCTACGTGACTAGCTCGTTGAATCAATGATGGTTATGTTTCCTAACCATAGACATGAGTTGTCATTTGATTAACGGGATCACATCATTAGAGAATGATGTGATTAACTTGACCCATCCGTTAGCTTAGCACAATGATCGTTTAGTTTGTTCCTATTGAAGGAAATATGCCCTAGAGGCAATAATAAAGTTATTATTTATTTCCTTATATCATGATAAATGTTTATTATTCATGCTAGAATTGTATTAACCGGAAACATAATACATGTGTGAATACATAGACAAACAAAGTGTCACTAGTATGCCTCTACTTGACTAGCTCGTTAATCGAAGATGGTTATGTTTCCTAACAATAAACAAAAGAGTTGTTATTTGATTAATGGGATCACATCATTAGGAGAATGATGTGATTGACATGACCCATTCCATTAGCTTAGCACCCGATCGTTTAGTATGTTGCTATTGCTTTCTTCATGACTTATACATGTTCCTATGACTATGAGATTATGCAACTCCCATTTGCCGGAGGAACACTTTGTGTGCTACCAAACGTCACAACGTAACTGGGTGATTATAAAGAAGCTCTTCAGGTGTCTCCAAAGGTACATGTTGGGTTGGCGTATTTCGAGATTAGGATTTGTCACTCCGATTGTCGGAGAGGTATCTCTGGGCCCTCTCGGTAATGCACATCACATAAGCCTTGCAAGCATTGCAACTAATGAGTTAGTTGTGAGATGATGTATTAAGGAACGAGTAAAGAGACTTGCCGGTAACGAGATTGGACTAGGTATTAAGATACCGACGATCGAATCTCGGGCAAGTAACATACCGATGACAAAGGGAACAACGTATGTTGTTATGCGGTCTGACCGATAAAGATCTTCGTAGAATATGTAGGAGCCAATATGAGCATCCAGGTTCCGCTATTGGTTATTGACTAGAGACATGTCTCGGTCATGTCTACATTGTTCTCGAACCCGTAGGGTCCGCACGCTTAAGGTTTCGATGACAGTTATATTATGAGTTTATGAGTTTTGATGTACCGAAGGAGTTCGAAGTCCCGGATGAGATCGGGGACATGACGAGGAGTCTCAAAATGGTCGAGATGTAAAGATCGATATATTGGACGACTATATTCGGACATCGGAAAGGTTCCGAATGATTCGGGTACTTTTCGGAGTACCGGAGAGTTACGAGAATACGTATTGGGCCTTATTGGGCCATACGGGAAAGAAGAAAAAGGGCCTCAAGGGTGGCCGCACCCCTCCCCTTGGTCTGGTCCGAATTGGACTAGGGAAGGGGGGCGCCCCCTTCCTTCCTTCTTCTTTTCCCTTCCTCTTTTCATATTCCATATGGGAGGTGGAATCCTACTAGGACTAGGGAGTCCTAGTAGGACTCCACACTTGGCGCGCCCCCTCCTAGGGCCGGCCTCCTCCTCCCTTGCTCCTTTATATACGGGAGCAGGGGGGCACCTCTAGACACAAGTTGATCCACGTGATCATATTCTTAGCCGTGTGCGGTGCCCCCTTCCACCATAATCCTCGATAATATTGTAGCGGTGCTTAGGCGAAGCCCTGCGATGGTAGTACATCAAGATAGTCACCACGCCGTCGTGCTGACGGAACTCTTTCCCGACACTTTGCTGGATCGGAGTCCGGGGATCGTCATCGAGCTGAATGTGTGCTAGAACTCGAAGGTGCCGTAGTTTCGGTGCTTGATCGGTCGAGCCATGAAGACATACATCTACATCAACCGCGTTGTGCTAATGCTTCCGCTGTCGGTCTACAAGGGTACGTAGATCACACTCTCCCCTCTCGTTGCTATGCATCACCATGATCTTGCGTGTGCGTAGGAATTTTTTTTGAAATTACTACGTTCCCCAACAGTGGCATCCCAGCCTAGGTTTTATGTGTTGATGTTATATGCACGAGTAGAACACAAGTGAGTTGTGGGCGATATAAGTCATACTGCTTACCAGCATGTCATACTTTGGTTCGGCGGTATTGTTGGACGAAGCGGCCCGGACCGACATTACGCGTACACTTACGCGAGACCGGTTCTCCCGACGTGCTTTGCACAAAGGTGGCTAGCGGGTGACAGTTTCTCCAACTTTAGTTGAACCGAGTGTGGCTACGCCCGGTCCTTGCGAAGGTTAAAACAGCACCAACTTGAAAACTATCGTTGTGGTTTTGATGCGTAGGTAAGATTGGTTTTTGCTTAAGCCCGTAGCAGCCACGTAAAACTTGCAACAACAAAGTAGAGGACGTCTAACTTGTTTTTGCAGGGCATGTTGTGATGTGATATGGTCAAGACATGATGCTAAATTTTATTGTATGAGATGATCATGTTTTGTAACCGAGTTATCGGCAACTGGCAGGAGCCATATGGTTGTCGCTTTATTGTATGTAATGCAGTCGCGCTGTAATGCTTTACTTTATCACTAAGCGGTAGCGATAGTCGTGGAAGCATAAGATTGGCGAGACGACAACGATGCTATGATGGAGATCAAGGTGTCACGCCGGTGACGATGGTGATCATGACGGTGCTTCGAAGATGGAGATCACAAGCACAAGATAATGGTGGCCATATCATATCACTTATATTGATTGCATGTGATGTTTATCTTTTATGCATCTTATCTTGCTTTGATTGACGGTAGCATTATAAGATGATCTCTCACTAATTATCAACAAGTGTTCTCCCTGAGTATGCACCGTTGCGAAAGTTCTTCGTGCTGAGACACCACGTGATGATCGGGTGTGATAGGCTCTACGTTCAAATACAACGGGTGCAAAACAGTTGCACACGCAGAATACTTAAGTTATACTTGACGAGCCAAGCATTTACAGATATGGCCTCGGAACACGGAGACTGAAAGGTCGAGCGTGAATCATATAGCAGATATGATCAACATAGCGATGTTCACCAATGAAACTACTCCATCTTACGTGACGATCGGACATGGTTTAGTTGATTTGGATCACGTAATCACTTAGAGGATTAGAGGGATGTCTATCTAAGTGGGAGTTCTTAAGTAATATGATTAATTGAACTTAAATTTATCATGAACTTAGTCCTGGTAGTATTTTGCAAATTATGTTGTAGATCAATAGCTCGCGTTGTTGCTTCCCTGTGTTTATTTTGATATGTTCCTAGAGAAAATTGTGTTGAAAGATGTTAGTAGCAATGATGCGGATTGGATCCGTGATCTGAGGTTTATCCTCATTGCTGCACAGAAGAATTATGTCCTTGATGCACCGCTAGGTGACAGACCTATTGCAGGAGCAGATGCAGACGTTATGAACGTTTGGCTAGCTCAATATGATGACTACTTGATATTTTAGTGCACCATGCTTAATGGCTTAGAATCGGGACTTCAAAGACGTTTTGAACGTCATGGAGCATATGAGATGTTCCAGGAGTTGAAGTTAATATTTCAAGCAAATACCCGAGTTGAGAGATATGAAGTCTCCAACAAGTTCTATAGCTAAAAGTTGGAGGAGAATCGCTCAACTAGTGAGCATGTGCTCAGATTGTCTGAGTACTACAATCGCTTGAATCAAGTGGGAGTTAATCTTCCAGATAAGATAGTGATTGACAGAATTCTCTAGTCACCATCACCAAGTTAGTAGAACTTCGTGATGAACTATGATATGCAAGGGATAACGGAAACGATTCCCAAGCTCTTCGTAATGCGGAAATTGACGAAGGTAGAAATCGAGAAAAACATCAAGTGTTGATGGTAGACAAGACCACTAGTTTCAAGAAAAGGGCAAAGGGAAGAAGGGGAACTTCAAGAAGAACAGCGAGCAAGTTGCTGCTCAAGTGAAGAAGCCCAAGTCTGGTCCTAAGCCTAAGACTAAGTGTTTCTACTACAAAGGGACTGGTCACTGGAAGCGGAACTACCCCAAGTGATTGGCAGATAAGAAGGATGGCAAAGTGAACATAAGTATATTTGATATACATGTTATTGATGTGTACTTTACTAGTGTTTATAGCAACCCCTCAGTATTTGATACTAGTTCAGTTGCTAAGATTAGTAACTCGAAACGGGAGTTGCAGAATAAACAGAGACTAGTTAAGGGTGAAGTGACGATGTGTGTTGGAAGTGGTTCCAAGATTGATATGATCATCATCGCACACTCCCTATACTTTCGGGATTAGTGTTGAACCTGAATAAGTGTTATTTGGTGTTTGCGTTGAGCATGAATATGATTTGATCATGTTTATTGTAATACGGTTATTCATTTAAGTAAGAGAATAAATTGTTGTTCTGTTTACATGAATAAAACCTTATATGGTTACACACCCAATGAAAATAGTTTGTTGGATCTCGATCGTAGTGATACACATAATCATAATATTGAAACCAAAAGATGCAAAGTTAATAATGATAGTGCAACTTACTTGTGGCACCGCCGTTTAGGTCATATTGGTGTAAAGCGCATGAAGAAACTCCATGCTAATGGGTTTTTGGAATCACTTGATTATGAATCAGTTGATGCTTGCGAACCATGCCTCATGGGCAAGATGACTAAAACACCGTTCTCCAGAACTATGGAGCGAGCAACTGACTTATTGGAAATAATACATACTGATGTATGAGATTCGATGAGTGTTAAGGCTCGTGGCGGGTATCATTATTTTCTGACCTTCACAGATGATTTGAGCAGATATGGGTATATCTACTTAATGAAACACAAGTCTGAAATATTTGAAAAGTTCAAAGAATTTCAGAGTGAAGTGGAGAATCATCGTAACAAGAAAATAAAAGTTTCTACGATATAATCGCAGAGGTAAAATATTTGAGTTACGAGTCTGGCCTTCAGTTAAAACAATGTGAAATAGTTTCACTACTCACGCCACCTGGAACACCACAGCATAATGGTGTGTCCGAACATCATAACCGTACTTTATTAGATATGGTGCGATCTATGATGTCTCTTACCGATCTACCACTATCGTTTTGGGGTTATGCATTAAAGACAGCTGCATTCACGTTTAAAAGGGCACCATCTAAAGTCCGTTGAGACGACACAATCTGAACTGTGGTTTGGCAAGAAACCAAAGTTGTCGTGTTTTAAAGTTTGTGATTGTGATGCTTATATGAAAAAGTTTCATCCTGATAAGCTCAAACCCAAATCGGAGAAATATGTCTTCATAGGATACCCAAAGGAGACTATTGGGTACACCTTCTATCACAGATCCGAAGGCAAGACATTCGTTGCTAAGAATGGATCCTTTCTAGAGAAGGAGTTTCTCTTGAAAGAAGTGAGTGGGAGGAAAGTAGAACTTGATAAGGTAATTGTACCTTCTCCCTTATTGAAAAGTAGTTCATCACAAGAAATCTGTTCCTGTGACTACTACACCAATTAGTGAGGAAGACTAATGATGATGATCATGTAACTTCAGATCAAGTTAATACCGAATCTCGTAGGTAAACCAGAGTGAGATCCGCACCAAAGTGGTACGGTAATCCTGTTTTGGAAGTCATGTTACTAGACCATGACGAACTTGCGAACTATGAGGAAGAGATGATGAGCCTAGATTCCGCGAAATGGCTTGAGGCCATGAAATCTGAGATGAGATCCATGTATGAGAACAAAGTATGGACTTTGATTGACTTGCCCAATGATCGGCGAGCCATTGAGATTAAATGGATCTTCAAGAGGAAGACGGACGCTGATAGTAGTGTTACTATCTACAAAGCTAGAATTGTCGCAAAAAGGTTTTCGACAAGTTAAAGGTGTTGACTATGATGAGAGTTTCTCACTCGTATCTATGCTTAAGTTTGTCTGAATCATGTTAGCAATTGCCGCATTTTATGAAATCCAGCAAATGGATGTCAAAACTACATTCCTGAATGAATTTCTGGAAGAAGAGTTGTATATGATGCAGCCGGAAGGTTTTGTCGATCCAAAAGGAGCTAACAAAGTGTGCAAGCTCCAGCGATCCATTTATGGACTGGTGCAAGCCTCTCGGAGTTGGAATAAACGCTTTGATAGTATGATCAAAGCATATAGTTTTATACAGACTGGCGGTGAAGCCTGTATTTACAAGAAAGTGAGTGCGAGCACTACAACATTTCTGATAAGTATATGTGAATGACATATTGTTGATCGGAAATAATGTAGAATTATTCTGCAAAGCATAAAGGAGTGTTTTTAAAGAAGTTTTTCAAAGAAAGACCTCGGTGAAGCTGCTTACATATTAAGCATCAAAATCTATAGAGATAGATCAAGACACTTGATAAGTTTTTTCAATGAGTACATACCTTGACAATATTTTGAAGTAGTTCAAAAATGGAACAGTCAAAGAAATAGTTCTTGGCTGTGTTACAAGGTATGAAATTGAGTAAGACTCAAAGCCCGACCACGGCAGAAGATAGAAAGAGAATGAAAGTCATTCCCTATGCCTCAGCCATAGGTTCTATAAAGTATGCCATGATGTGTACCAGATCTATTGTATACCCTACACTGTGTTAAGCAAGGGAGTACAATAGTGATCTAAGAGTAGATCACTGGACATTGGTCAAAATTATCCTTAGTGGAATAAGGAAATATTTCTCGATTATGGAGGTGACAAAAGGTTCGTCGTAAAAGGTTACATCGATGCAAGTTTTGACACAGATCTGGATGAATCTAAGTCTCGATCTAGATACATATTGAAAGTGGGAGCAATTAGCTAGAGTAGCTCCGTGCAGAGCATTGTAGACATAGAATTCGCAAAATACTTACGGATCTGTATGTGACAGACCCGTTGACTAAAATTATCTCACAAGCAAAACATGATCACACCTTAGTACTCTTTGGGTGTTAATCACATAAATGATGTGAACTAGATTATTGACTCTAGTAAACCCTTTGGGTATAGGTCACATGACGATGTGAACTATGGGTGTTAATCACATGGTAATGTGAACTCTTAGTGTTGAATCACATGGCGATGTGAACTAGATTATTGACTCTAGTGCAAGTGGGAGACTGAAGGAAATATGCCCTAGAGGCAATAATAAAGTTATTATTTATTTCCTTATATCATGATAAATGTTTATTATTCATGCTAGAATTGTATTAACCGGAAACATAATACATGCATGAATACATAGACAAACAGAGTGTCACTAGTATGCCTCTACTTGACTAGCTCGTTAATCGAAGATGGTTATGTTTCCTAACCATAAATAAAAGAGTTGTTATTTGATTAACGGGATCACATCATTAGGAGAATGATGTGATTGACATGACCCATTCCATTAGCTTAGCACCCGATCGTTTAGTATGTTGCTATTGCTTTCTTCATGACTTATACATGTTCCTATGACTATGAGATTATGCAACTCCCGTTTGCCGGAGGAACACTTTGTGTGCTACCAAACGTCAAAACGTAACTGGGTGATTATAAAGGAGCTCTACAGGTGTCTCCAAAGGTACATGTTGGGTTGGCGTATTTCGAGATTAGGATTTGTCACTCCGATTGTCGGAGAGGTATCTCTGGGCCCTCTCGGTAATGCACATCACATAAGCCTTGCAAGCATTGCAACTAATGAGTTAGTTGTGAGATGATGTATTACAGAACGAGTAAAGAGACTTGCCGGTAATGAGATTGAACTAGGTATTAAGGTACCGACGATCGAATCTCGGGCAAGTAACATACGATGACAAAGGGAACAACGTATGTTGTTATGCGGTCTGACCGATAAAGATCTTCGTAGAATATGTAGGAGCCAATATGAGCATCCAGGTTCCACTATTGGTTATTGACTAGAGACGTGTCTCGGTCATGTCTACATTGTTCTCGAACCCGTAGGGTCCGCACGCTTAAGGTTTCGATGCCAGTTATATTATGAGTTTATGAGTTTTGATGTACCGAAGGAGTTCGGAGTCCCGGATGAGATCGGGGACATGACGAGGAGTCTCGAAATGGTCGAGACGTAAAGATCGATATATTGGACAACTATGTTCGGACATCGGAAAGGTTCCGAGTGATTCGGGTATTTTTCGGAGTACCGAAGAGTTACGGGAATACGTATTGGGCCTTATTGGGCCATACAGGAAAGAAGAAAAAGGGCCTCAAGGGTGGCCGCACCCCTCCCCTTGGTCTGGTCCGAATTGGACTAGGGAAGGGGGGCGCCCCCTTCCTTCCTTCTCCTTTTCCCTTCCTCTTTTCCTATTCCATATGGGAGGTGGAATCCTACTAGGACTAGGGAGTCCTAGTAGGACTCCACACTTGGCGCGCCCCCTCCTAGGGCCGGCCTCGTCCTCCCTTGCTCCTTTATATACGGGGGCAGGGGGCACCTCTAGACACAAGTTGATCCACATGATCATATTCTTAGCCGTGTGCGGTGCCCCCTTCCACCATAATCCTTGATAATATTGTAGCGGTGCTTAGGCGAAGCCCTGCGACGGTAGTACATCAAGATCGTCACCACGCCGTCGTGCTGACGGAACTCTTCCCCGACACTTTGCTAGATCGGAGTCCGGGGATCGTCATCGAGCTGAACGTGTGCTAGAACTCGGAGGTGCCGTAGTTTCGGTGCTTGATCGGTCGAGCCGTGAAGACGTATGACTACATCAACCGCGTTGTGCTAACGCTTCCACTGTCGGTCTACAAGGGTACGTAGATCACACTGTCCCCTCTCGTTGCTATGCATCACCATGATCTTGCGTGTGCGTAGGATTTTTTTTTTGAAATTACTATGTTCCCCAACACCTATTGCTTTCTCCTTAACTTATACATGTTCCTATGACTATGAGATCATGCAACTCCCGAATACCGGAGGAACACTTTGTGTGTTACCAAACGTCAGAACGTAACTAGGTGATTATAAAGGTGCTCCACAGGTGTCTCCGATGGTGTTTGTTGAGTTGGCATAGATCAAGATTAGGATTTGTAACTCCAATTGTCAGAGAGGTATCTCTAGGCCCTCTCGGTAATGCACATCAATATAAGCCTTGCAAGAAATGTAGCTAATGAGTTAGTTACGGGATGTAGCATTACGGAACGAGTAAAGAGACTTTCCGGTAACGAGATTGAACTAGGTATTGAGATACCGACGATCGAATCTCGGACAAGTAACATACCGATGACAAAGGGAACAACGTATGTTGTTATGCGGTTTGACCGATAAAGATCTTCGTAGAATATGTAGGAGCCAATAAGAGCATCCAGGTTCTGCTATTGGTTATTGACCAGAGATGAGTCTTGGACATGTCTACATAGTTCTCGAACCGGTAGGGTCCGCACGCTTAACATTCGGTGACGATCAGTATTACGAGTTTATGTGTTTTGATGTACCGAAGATAGTTCAGAGTCTCAGATATGTTCACGGACATGACGAGGAGCCTCGAAATGGTCGAGACATAAATATTGATATATTGGACGACTATATTCGGACACCTGATGAGTTCCGGGGGTCACCGGATATTTATCGGAGTGTCGAAGGGGTTATCGGTACCCCCGGGGGAACTAATGGGCCAACATGGGCCTTATGGGGAGAGACAAGAGGGCCTAGGGCTGGCTGCACCCCCCCCTTGGGAGTCCGAATTGGATGAGGGGGGCGGCGCCCCCTCTTTCCTCCCTCTCTCCCTCTTCTTCCTTCCCCCTCACCCCTTCCTAGTTGGAATAGGAAAAGGGGAGTCCTACTCCTACTAGGAGGAGGACTCCCCCTCTCCTTGGCGCGCCACTAGGACGGCCGGCCTCCCCCTTGCTCCTTTATATACGGGGGCAGGGGATCCCTAGAACACACAAGTTGATTGTTTCCAGCCGTGTGCGGTGCCCCCATCCACCATAATCCACCTCCGTCATATCATAGCGGTGCTTAGGTGAAGCCCTGTTCCGATAGCATCATCATCACCGTCATCACGCCATCGTGCTGATGAAGCTCTCCCTCGAAGCTCTACTGGATTATGAGTTCATGGGACGTCACCGAGCCGAACGTGTGCAGATCGCGGAGGTGCCGTACCTTTGGTGCTAGGATCGGTCGATCGTGAAGACGTACGACTACATGAACCGTGTTGTCATAACGCTTCCGCTTATGGTCTACGAGGGTACGTAGACAACACTCTTCCCACTCGTTGCTATGCATCACCATGATCTTGCGTGTGCGTAGATTTTTTTTTGAAATTACTGTGTTCCCCAATAGTGGCATCCGAGCCAGGTATACGCGTAGATGTTATATGCACGAGTAGAACACAAAGGAGTTGTGAGCATGGGTATATACATATTGCTTGCCGTCACTAGTTGATTCTTGATTCAGCAGTATTGTTGGATGAAGTGGCCCAGACCGACATTACACGTACGCTTACGCGAGACTGGTTCTACCGACGTGCTTCGCACACAGGTGGCTAGTGGGTGTCAGTTTCTCCAACTTTAGTTGAATCGGATTCAATGAACATGGTTCTTTCTGAAGAGCAAAAGCAATCACTATACTGCGTTCTGGTTTTTGATGTGTAGGTAAGAACGGTTCTTGCACAGCCCGTAGCAGCCACGTAAAACTTGCAACAACAAAGTAGAGGATGTCTAACTTGTTTTTGCAAGGCATGTTGTGATGTGATATGGTCAAGACATGATGCTAAATTTTATTGTATGAGATGATCATGTTTTGTAACACAGTTATCGGCAACTGGCAGGAGCCATATAGTTGTTGTTTTATTGTATGAAATGCAATTGCCATGTAATTGCTTTACTTTATCACTAAGCGGTAGCGATAGTCGTAGAAGCAATAGTTAGCGAGACGACAACGATGCTTCGATGGAGATCAAGGTGTCAAGCAGGTGACGATGGTGATCATGGCGGTGCTTTGGAGATGGAGATCAAAGGCACAAGATGATGATGGCCATATCATATCACTTATATTGATTGCATGTGATGTTTATCCTTATGCATCTTATTTTGTTTAGGTCGACGGTAGCATTATAAGATGATCTCTCACTAAATTTCAAGGTATAAGTGTTCTCCCTGAGTATGCACCGTTGCTACAGTTCGTTGTGCCGAGACACCACGTGATGATCGGGTGAGATAAGCTCTATGTTCACATACAATGGGTGCAAGCCAATTTTGCACATGCAGAATGAAGGAAATATGCCCTAGAGGCAATAATAAAGTTATTATTTATTTCCTTATATCATGATAAATTTTTATTATTCATGCTAGAATTGTATTAACCGGAAACATAATACTTGTGTGAATACATAAACAAACAAAGTGTCACTAGTATGCCTCTACTTGACTAGCTCGTTAATTGAAGATGGTTATGTTTCCTAACCATAGACATGAGTTGTCATTTGATTAACGAGATCACATCATTAGGAGAATGATGTGATTGGCATGACCCATTCCATTACCTTAGCACCCGATCGTTTAGTATGTTGCTATTGCTTTCTTCATGACTTATACATGTTCCTATGACTATGAGATTATACAACTCCCGTTTACCGGAGGAACACTTTGTGTGCTACCAAACGTCACAACGTAACTGGGTGATTATAAAGGTGCTCTACAGGTGTCTCCAAAGGTACATGTTGGGTTGGCATATTTCGAGATTAGGATTTGTCACTCCGATTGTCGGAGAGGTATCTCTGGGCCCTCATGGTAATGCACATCACTTAAGCCTTGCAAGCAATGCAACTAATAAGTTGGTTGCAAGATGATGTATTATAGAACGAGTAAAGAGACTTGCCGGTAACGAGATTGAACTAGGTATTGAGATACCGACGATCGAATCTCGGGCAAGTAACATACCGATGACAAAGGGAACAAACGTATGTTGTTATGCGGTCTGACCGATAAAGATCTTCGTAGAATATGTAGAAGCCAATATGAGCATCTAGGTTCCGCTATTGGTTATTGACCGGAGATGTGTCTCGGTCATGTCTACATTGTTCTCGAACCCGTAGGGTCCGCACGCTTAACGTTACGATGACAGTTTCTTTATGAGTTTATATATTTTGATGTACCGAAGGTTGTTCGGAGTCCCGGATATGATCACGGATTTGACGAGGAGTCTCGAACTGGTCGAGACATAAATATCGATATATTGGACGACTATATTTGGAAACCGGAAAGGTTCCGGGTGAGATTGAGACAATACCGGATCACCGGGAGGTTATCGGAACCCCCCGGGAGGTATATGGGCCTTATTGGGCCTTAGTGGAAAGGAGGGGAAAGGAGCAAGGGAGGGGGCGCACCCCCCAAGCCCAATCCGAATTGGGAAGGGGGCCGGCCCCCCCTTTCCTTCCTCCCTCCTTCCTCTTCCTTCTCTCTCCTACTCCTAATAGGAAAAAGAGGAGTCCTACTCCCTATGGGAGTTGGACCCCCCCCTTAGGGCGCGCCACCCTCCTTGGCCGGCCCCTCCTCCACTCCTTTATATATGGGGCAGGGGGCACCCCATAGAGAACAATTGATCATTGATCTCTTAGCCGTGTGCGGTGCCCCCCTCCACCATAATCCTCGATAATATTGTAGCGATGCTTAGGTGAAGCCCTGCGACGGTAGAACATCAAGATTGTCACCACGCCGTCGTGCTGACGGAACTCATCCCCGACACTTTGCTGGATCGAAGTCCGGGGATCGTCATCGAGCTGAACGTGTGCTAGAACTCGGAGGTGCCGTAGTTTCGGTGCTTGATCGGTCGGGCCGTGAAGACGTACGACTACATCAACCGTGTTGTGCTAACGCTTCCGCTTTCGGTCTACGAGGGTACGTAGACAACACTCTTCCCTCTCGTTGCTATGCATCACCATGTTCTTGCGTGTGCGTAGGAATTTTTTTGAAATTACTATGTTTCCCAACAGTGGCATCCGAGCCTAGGTTTTATGCGTTGATGTTATGCACGAGTAGAACACAAGTGAGTTGTGGGCGATATAAGTCATATTGCTTACCAGCATGTCATACTTTGGTTCGGCGGTATTGTTGGATGAAGCGGCCCGGACCGACATTACGCGTACGCTTACGCGAGACTGGTTCTACCGACGTGCTTTGCACATAGGTGGCTAGCGGGTGTCAGTTTCTCCAACTTTAGTTGAACTGAGTGTGGCTACGCCCGGTCCTTGTGAAGGTTAAAACAGCACCAACTTGACAAACTATCGTTGTGGTTTTGATGCGTAGGTAAGAATGGTTCTTGCTAAGCCCGTAGCAGCCACGTAAAACCTGCAACAACAAAGTAGAGGACGTCTAACTTGTTTTTGCAGGGCATGTTGTGATGTGATATGGTCAAGACATGATGCTAAATTTTATTGTATGAGATGATGATGTTTTGTAACCGAGTTATCGGTAACTGGCAGGAGCCATATGGTTGTCGCTTTATTGTATGCAATGCAATCGCGCTGTAATGCTTTACTTTATCACTAAGCAATAGCGATAGTCGTGGAAGCATAAGATTGACGAGACGGCAACGATGCTACGATGGAGATCAAGGTGTCGCGCCGATGACGATGGTGATCATGAAGATGCTTCGGAGATGGAGATCACAAGCACACGATGATGATGGCCATATCATATCACTTATATTGGTTGCATGTGATGTTTATCTTTTATGCATCTTATCTTGCTTTGATTGACGGTAGCATTATAAGATGATCTCTCACTAAATTTCAAGATAAAAGTGTTCTCCCTGAGTATGCACCGTTGCCAAAGTTCGTCGTGCCCAGACACCACGTGATGATCGGGTGTGATAAGCTCTACATCCATCTACAATGGGTGCAAGCCAGTTTTGCACACGCCGAATACTCAGGTTAAACTTGACGAGCCTAGGATATGCATATATGGCATCGGAACACCGAGACCGAAAGGTCGAGCGTGAATCATATAGTAGATATGATCAACATAGTGATGTTCACCATTGAAAACTACTCCATTTCACGTGATGATCAGTTATGGTTTAGTTGATTTGGATCACGTGATCACTTAGAAGATTAGAGGGATGTCTTTCTAAGTGGGAGTTCTTAAGTAATATGATTAATTGAACTTAAATTTATCATGAACTTAGTACCTGATAGTATCTTGCTTGTTTATGTTTGATGGTAGATAGATGGCCCGTGCTGTTGTTCCATTGAATTTTAATGCGTTCCTTGAGGGAGCAAAGTCGAAAGATGATGGTAGCAATTATACGGACTGGGTCCGTAACTTGAGGATTATCCTCATTGCTGCACAGAAGAATTACGTCCTGGAAGCACCGCTGGGTGCCAGGCCTGCTGCTGGAGCAACACCAGATGCTATGAATGTCTGGCAGAGCAAAGCTGATGACTACTCGATAGTTTAGTGTGCCATGCTTTATGGCTTAGAATCGGGACTTTAACGACGTTTTGAACGTCATGGAGCATATGAGATGTTCCAGGAGTTGAAGTTAATATTTCAAGCAAATGCCCGGATTGAGAGATTTGAAGTCTCCAATAAGTTCTATAGCTGCAAGATGGAGGAGAACAGTTCTGTCAGTGAGCATATACTCAAAATGTCTGGGTATAATAATCACTTAATTCAACTGGGAGTTAATCTTCTGGATGATTGCGTCATTGACAGAATTCTCCAATCACTTCCACCTAGCTACAAGAGCTTCGTGATGAACTATAATATGCAAGGGATGAATAAGACAATTCCCGAGCTCTTCGCAATGCTAAAAGCTGCGGAGGTAGAAATCAAGAAGGAGCATCAAGTGTTGATGGTCAACAAGATCACTAGTTTCAAGAAAAAGGGCAAGGGGAAGAAGAAGGGGAACTTCAAAAAGAACAGCAAACAAGTTGCTGCTCAGGAGAAGAAACCCAAGTCTGGACTTAATCCTGAAACTGAGTGCTTCTACTGCAAGCAGACTGGTCACTGGAAGCGGAACTGCCCCAAGTATTTGGCGGATAAGAAGAATGGCAAGGTGAACAAAGGTATATGTGATATACATGTTATTGATGTGTACCTTACTAGAGCCCGCAGTAGCACCTGGGTATTTGATACTGGTTCTGTTGCTATTATTTGCAACTCGAAACAGGGACTACAGATTAAGCGAACACTGGCGAAGGACGAGGTGACGATGCGCGTGGGAAATGGTTCCAAAGTCGATGTGATCGCGGTCGACACGCTACCTCTACATCTACCATCGGGATTAGTATTAGACCTAAATAATTGTTATTTGGTGCCAGCGTGGAGCATGAACATTATATCCGGATCTTGTTTGATGCGAGACAGTTATTCATTTAAATTAGAGAATAATGGTTGTTCTATTTATATGAGTAATATCCTTTATGGTCATGCACCCTTGAAGAGTGGTCTATTTTTGATGAATCTCGATAGTAGTGATACACATATTCATAATGTTGAAGCCAAAAGATGCAGAGTTGACAATGATAGTGTAACTTATTTGTGGCACTGCCGTTTAGGTCATATCGGTGTAAAGCACATGAAGAAACTCCATACTGATGGACTTTTGGAACCACTTGATTATGAATCACTTGGTACTTGCGAACCGTGCCTCATGGGAAAGATGACTAAAACGCCGTTCTCCGGTACTATGGAGAGAGCAACAGATTTGTTGGAAATCATACATACAGATGTATGTGGTCCAATGAATGTTGAAGCTCATGGCGGATATCGTTATTTTCTCACCTTCACAGATGATTTAAGCAGATATGGGTATATCTACTTAATGAAACATAAGTCTGAAACATTTGAAAAGTTTAAAGAATTTCAGAGTGAAGTTGAAAATCATCATAACAAGAAAATAAAGTTTCTACGATCTGATCGTGGAGGAGAATATTTGAGTTACGAGTTTGGTTTACATTTGAAACAATGCGGAATAGTTTCGCAACTCACGCCACCCGGAACACCACAGCGTAATGGTGTGTCCGAACGTCGTAATCGTACTTTACTTGATATGGTGCGATCTATGATGTCTCTTACAGATTTACCGCTATCATTTTGGGGTTATTCTTTAGAGACGGCCGCATTCACGTTAAATAGGGCACCATCAAAATCCGTTGAGACGACACCTTATGAACTATGGTTTGGCAAGAAACCAAAGTTGTCGTTTCTGAAAGTTTGGGGCTGTGATGCTTATGTGAAAAAGCTTCAACCTGATAAGCTCGAACCCAAATTGGAGAAATGTGTCTTCATAGGATACCCGAAGGAGACTGTTGGGTACACCTTCTATCACAGATCCGAAGGCAAGACATTTGTTGCTAAGAATGGATCCTTTCTAGAGAAGGAGTTTCTCTCGAAAGAAGTGAGTGGGAGGAAAGTAGAACTTGATAAGGTAACTGTACCTGCTCCCTTATTGGAAAGTAGTACATCATAGAAACCGGTTTCTGTGACACCTACACCAATTAGTGAGGAAGCTAATGATGATGATCATGAAACTTTAGAACAAGTTACTACTGAACCTCGTAGATCAACTAGAGTAAGATCCGCACCAGAGTGGTACGGTAATCCTATTCTGGAAGTCATGCTACTAGATCATGATGAACCTACGAACTATGAAGAAGCGATGGTGAGCCCAGATTCCGCAAAATGGCTTGAAGCCATGAAATCTGAGATGGGATCCATGTATGAGAACAAAGTGTGGACTTTGGTTGACTTGCCCAATGATCGACAAGCAATTGAGAATAAATGGATCTTCAAGAAGAAGACTGACGCTGACGGTAATGTTACTGTCTACAAAGCTCGACTTGTCACAAAAGGTTTTTGACAAGTTCAAGGGATTGACTACGATGAGACCTTCTCACCCGTAGCGATGCTTAAGTCTGTCCGAATCATGTTAGCAATTGCCGCATTTTATGATTATGAAATTTGGCAGATGGATGTCAAAACTGCATTCCTGAATGGATTTCTGGAGGAAGAGTTGTATATGATGCAGCCGGAAGGTTTTGTCGATCCAAAGGGAGCTAACAAAGTGTGCAAGCTCCAGCGATCCATTTATGGACTGGTGCAAGCATCTCGGAGTTGGAATAAACGCTTTGATAGTGTGATCAAAGCATTTGGTTTTATACAGACTTTTGGAGAAGCCTGTATTTACAAGAAAGTGAGTGGGAGCTCTATAGCATTTCTGATATTATATGTGGATGACATATTACTAATCAGAAATGATATAGAATTTCTGGATAGCATAAAGGGATACTTGAATAAGAGTTTTTCAATGAAAGACCTCGGTGAAGCTGCTTACATATTGGGCATTAAGATCTATAGAGATAGATCAAGACGCTTAATTGGACTTTCACAAAGCACATACCTTGACAAAGTTTTGAAGAAGTTCAAAATGGATCAAGCAAAGAAAGGATTCTTGCCTGTGTTACAAGGTGTGAAGTTGAGTAAGACTCAATGCCCGACCACTACAGAAGATAGAGAGAAAATGAAAGATGTTCCCTATGCTTCAGCCATAGGCTCTATCATGTATGCAATGCTGTGTACCAGACCTGATGTGTGCCTTGCTATAAGTCTAGCAAGGAGGTACCAAAGTAATCCAGGAGTGGATCACTGGACAGCGGTCAAGAACATCCTGAAATACCTGAAAAGGACTAAGGATATGTTTCTCGTATATGGAGGTGACAAAGAGCTCATCATAAATGGTTACGTTGATGCAAGCTTTGACACTGATCTGGACGATTCTAAATCGCAAATCGGATACGTATTTACATTAAACGGTGGAGCTGTCAGTTGGTGCAGTTCTAAACAAAGCGTCATGTCGGGAGCTACATGTGAAGCGGAGTACATAGCTGCTTCGGAAGCAGCAAACAAAGGAGTCTGGATGAAGGAGTTCATATCCGATCTAGGTGTCATACCTAGTGCATCGGGTCCAATGAAAATATTTTGTGACAATACTGGTGCAATTGCCTTGGCAAAGGAATCCAGATTTCACAAGAGAACCAAGAACATTAAGAGATGCTTCAATTCCATCCAGGATCTAGTCCAGGTGGGAGACATAGAGATTTGCAAGATACATACGGATCTGAATGTAGCAGACCCATTGACTAAGCCTCTTCCACGAGCAAAACATGATCAACACCAAGGCTCCATGGGTGTTAGAATCATTACTGTGTAATCTAGATTATTGACTCTAGTGCAAGTAGGAGACTGAAGGAAATATCCCTTAGAGGCAATAATAAAGTTATTATTTATTTCCTTATATCATGATAAATGTTTATTATTCATGCTAGAATTGTATTAACCGGACACATAATACTTGTGTGAATACATAAACAAACAAAGTGTCACTAGTATGCCTCTACTTGACTAGCTCGTTAATCGAAGATGGTTATGTTTCCTAACCATAGAATGAGTTGTCATTTGATTAATGAGATCACATCATTAGGAGAATGATGTGATTGACATGACCCATTCCATTAGCTTAGCACCCGATCGTTTAGTATGTTGCTATTGCTTTCTTCATGACTTATACATGTTCCTATGACTATGAGATTATACAACTCCCGTTTACTGGAGGAACACTTTGCGTGCTACCAAACGTCACAATGTAACTGGGTGATTATAAAGGTGCTCTACAGGTGTCTCCAAAGATACATGTTGGGTTGGCGTATTTAGAGATTAGGATTTGTCACTCCGATTGTCGGAGAGGTATCTCTGGGCCCTCTCGGTAATGCACATCACTTAAGCCTTGCAAGCAATGCAACTAATAAGTTAGTTGCAAGATGATGTATTATAGAACGAGTAAAGAGACTTGCCGGTAATGACATTGAACTAGGTACAGAGATACCAACGATCGAATCTCGGGCAAGTAACATACCGATGACAAAGGGAACAAACGTATGTAGTTATGCGGTCTGACCGATAAAGATCTTTGTAGAATATGTAGGAGCCAATATGAGCATCCAGGTTCCGCTATTGGTTATTAACTGCAGACGTGTCTCGGTCATGTCTACATTGTTCTCGAATCTGTAGGGTCCGCACGCTTAACGTTACGATGACAGTTTCATTATGAGTTTATATATTTTGATGTACCTAAGGTTGTTCGGAGTCCCGGATGTGATCACGGACTTGACGAGGAGTCTCAAAATGGTCGAGACATAAAGATCGATATATTGGACGACTATATTTGGACACCGGAAAGGTTCCGGGTGAGATCGGGACAATACGGATCACCGGGAGGTTGTCGGAATCCCCCGGGAGGTATATGGGCCTTATTGGGCCTTAGTGGAAAGGAGGGGAAAGGAGCAAGGGAGCGGGTGCCCCCCCCCAAAGCCCAATCCGAATTGGGAAGGGGGCGGCCCCCTTTCCTTCCTCCCTCCTTCATCTTCCTTCCCTCTCCTACTCCTAATAGGAAAAAGAGGAGTCCTACTCCCTATGGGAGTTGGACTCCCCCTTAGGGCGCGCTACCCTCCTTGGCCGGCCCCCTCATCCACTCCTTTATATACGGGGGCAGGGGGCACCCCATAGAGAACAATTGATCATTGATCTCTTAGCCGTGTGCGGTGCCCCCCTCCACCATAATCCTCGATAATATTGTAGCGGTGCTTAGGCGAAGCCCTACGACGGTAGAACATCAAGATCGTCACCACGCCGTCGTGCTGATGGAACTCATCCCCGACACTTTGCTGGATCAGAGTCCGGGGATCGTCATCGAGCTGAACGTGTGCTAGAACTCGGAGGTGCCGTAGTTTCGGTGCTTGATCGGTCGGGCCGTGAAGACATACGACTACATCAACCGCGTTATGCTAACGCTTCCGCTTCCTGTCTACGAGGGTACGTAGACAACACTCTTCCCTCTCGTTGCTATGCATCACCATGTTCTTGCGTGTGCGTAGGAATTTTTTTTTTGAAATTACTATGTTTCCCAACACAGAATACTCAGGTTAAACTTGACGAGCCTAGCATATGCAAATATGGCCTCGGAACACTGAGACCGAAAGGTCGAGCGTGAATCATATACTCCCTCCGTCCCAAAATAAGTGACTCAACTTTATACTAACTTTGTACTAAAGCTAGTAAAAAGTTGAGTCACTTATTTTGGGACGGAGGGAGTAGTAGATATGATCAACATAGTGATGTTCACCATTGAAAACTACTCCATCTCACGTGATGTTCAAACATGGTTTAATTGATATGGATCACGTGATCACTTATATGATTAGAGAGATATCTATCTAAGTGGGAGTTCTTAAGTAATTTGATTAATTGAACTTTAATTTATCATGAACTTAGTACCTGATAGTGTTTTTGCATGTCTATGTTGTTGTAGATAGATGGCACATGTTGTTGTTTCATTGAATTTTAATATGTTCCTAGAGAAAGCTAAGTTGAAAGATGATGGTAGCAACTACACGGACTGGGTCCGTAACTTGAGGATTATCCTCATTGCTGCACAGAAGAATTACGTCCTAGAAGCACCGCTAGGTGACAGACCCGCTGCAAGAGCAACGCCAGATGTTATGAACACCTGGCAGAGCAAAGCTGATGACTACTCGATAGTTCAGTGTGCCATGCTTTACGGCTTAGAACCGGGACTTCAATGACGTTTTGAACGTCATGGAGCATATGAGATGTTCCAGGAGTTGAAGTTAATATTTCAAGCAAATGCCCGGATTGAGAGATATGAAGTCTCTAATAAGTTCTACAGCTGCAAGATGGAGGAGAATAGTTCTGTCAGTGAACATATACTCAGAATGTTTGGCTACCACAACCCCTTGACTCAACTGGGAGTTAATCTTCCTGACGATAGTGTCATTGACAGAGTTCTTCAATCACTGCCACCAAGCTACAAGAGCTTCGTGATGAACTATAATATGCAAGGGAGGTAGAAATCAAGAAGGAGCATCAAGTGTTGATGGTTAGCAAGACCACTAGTTTCAAGAAAAAGGGTGAAGGGAAGAAGGGGAATGCAATGGTGTGTCCGAACGTCGTAACCACACTTCATTAGATATGCTGCAATCTATGATGTCTCTCACTGATTTACCGCTATCCTTTTGGGGTTATGCTTTAGAGATGACTGCATTCACGTTAAATAGGGCACCATCTAAATCCGTCGAGACGACACCTTATGAACTGTGGTTTGGCAAGAAACCCAAGTTGTCGTTTCTTAAAGTTTGGGGCTGCAAAGCTTATGTGAAAAAGCTTCAACCTGATAAGCTCGAACCCAAATCGAAGAAATGTGTCTTCATAGGATACCCAAAGGAGATTGCTGGGTACACCTTCTATCACAGATCCAAAGGCAATAAATTCGTTGCTAAGAATGGATCCTTTCTAGAGAAGGAGTTTCTCTCGAAAGAAGTGAGTGGGAGGAAATTAGAACTTGATGAGATAATTGTACCTTCTCCCTTATTGGAAAGTAGTTCATCACTGAAATCAGTTCCAGTGATTCCTACTCCAGAAAGTTAGGAAGCTAATGATGATGATCATGAAACTTCTGATCAAGTTACTACCGAACCTCGTAGGTCAACTAGAGTAAGATCCGCACCAGAGTGGTACGGTAATCCTGTTCTAGAAGTCATGTTACTTGACCATGATGAACCTACGAACTATGAGGAAGGATGATGATCCCAGATTCCGCAAAATGGCTTGAGGCCATGAAATATGAGATGTGATCCTGATAACCCACAAGTATAGGAGATCTATCATAGTCCTTTCGATAAGTAAGAGTGTCGAACCCAACGAGGAGCAGAAGGAAATGATAAGCAGTTTCCAGCAAGGTATTCTCTGCAAGTACTGAAATAAGTGGTAATAGATAGTTTTGTTATATGATAATTTGTAACAAGCAGCAAGTAGCACCATGATCTTCATAATAGAGAGTCTCTCATGTTATCACTTTCATATACTAGTGGAATTTTTCATTATAGAACTTGGCTTGTATATTCCAACAATGGGCCTCCTCAAGTGCCCTAGGTCTTTGTGAGCAAGCAAGTTGGATGCACACCCACTAGTTTCTTTTGTTGAGCTTTCAAACATTTATAGCTCTAGGGCATCCGTTGCATGGCAATCCCTACTCCTTGCATTAACATCAATCGGTGGGAATCTCCATAGCCCATTGATTAGCCTCGTTGATGTGAGACTTCCTCCTTTTTTGTCTTCTCCACATAACCCCCCTCATTATATTCTATTTGACATATAGTGCTATTTCCATGGCACGCGCTCATATATTGCGTGAAAGTTTATAGGTTTGAGATTACTAAAGTATGAAACAATTGCTTGGCTTGTCATCGGGGTTGTGCATGATGATAACATTCTTGTGTGACAAAAATGAAACATGACTAAACCATATGATTTTGTAGGGATGAACTTTCTTTGGCCATGTTATTTTGAGAAGACATAATTGCTTAGTTAGTATTCTTGAAGTATTATCATTTTTATGTCAATATGAACTTTTGTCTTGAATCTTTTGGATCTGAATATTCATACCACAATTAAGAAGAATTACATTAAAATTATGCCAAGTAGCACTCCACATCAAAAATTCTGTTTTTATCATTTACCTACTCGAGGACGAGCAGGAATTAAGCTTGGGGGTGCTTGATATGTCTCCAACGTATCTATAATTTTTGATTGTTCCATGCTATATTATCTACTATTTTGGACATTATTGGGCTTTATTATCCACTTTTATATTATTTTTGGGACTAACCTATTAACCGGAGGCCCAGCCCAGAATTGTTGTTTTTTGCCTGTTTTAGGGTTTCGAAGAAAAGGAATATCAAACAGAGTCCAAACGGAATGAAACCTTCGGGAACGTGATATTCTCATCGAATACAACTCAGGAGACTTGGACCCTATGTCAAGACACATAAGAGGAGGCAACGAGGTAGGGGGGCGTGCCTACCCCCCAGGCGCGCCCTCCACCCTCGTGGGCCCCCTGTTGCTCCACCGACGTACTTCTTCTTCCTATATATATCCACGTACCCTCAAAGGATCAGAACAGGAGCCAAAACCCTAATTCCACCACCGTAACTTTTTGTATCCACGAGATCCCATCTTGGGGCCTGTTCCGGAGCTCCGCCGGAGGGGGCATCGATCACGGAGGGCTTCTACATCAACACCATAGCCCCTCTGATGAAGTGTGAGTAGTTTATCTCATACCTACGGGTCCATAGTTAGTAGATAGATGGCTTCTTCTATCTTTTTGGATCTCAATACAATGTTCTCCCCCTCTCTTGTGGAGATCTATTCAATGTAATCTTCTTTTTGCGGTGTGTTTGTTGAGACCGATGAATTGTGGGTTTATGATCAAGTCTATCTACGAATAATATTTGCATCTTCTTTGAATTCTTGTATGTATGATTGGTTATCTTTGCAAGTCTCTTCGAATTATCAGTTTGGTTTGGCCTACTAGACTGATCTTTCTTGCAATGGGAGAAGTGCTTAGCTTTGGGTACAATCTTGCGGTGTCCTTCCCTGGTGACAGTAAGGGCAGCAAGGCACGTATTGTATTGTTGCCATCGAGGATAAGAAGATGAGGTTTTCTTCATATTGCATGAGTCTATCCCTCTACATCATGTCATCTTGCTTAAGGCGTTACTCTATTTTTAACTTAATACTCTAGATGCATGCTGGATAGCGGTCGATGAGTGGAGTAATAGTAGTAGATGCAGGCAGGAGTCAGTCTACTTGTCTCGGACGTGATGCCTATATACATGATCATGCCTAGATATTCTCATAATTATGCTCAATTCTGTCAATTGCTCAACAGTAATTTGTTCACCCACCGTAGAATACTTATGCTCTCGAGAGAAGCCACTAGTGAAACCTATGCCCCCCGGGTCTATCTTTATCATATTGTTCTCCTACTACTTTGCTATTTACTTTGCCTTTATTTTACTTTGCATCTTTATCATAAAAATACCAAAAATATTATCTTTATCATATCTATTAGATCTCACTCTCGTAAGTGGCCTCATAGGGATTGACAACCCCTATTTGCGTTGGTTGCGAGGATTTATTTGTTTTGTGCAGGTACGAGGGACTTGTGCGTAGCTTCCTACTGGATTGATACCTTGGTTCTCAAAAACTGAGGGTAATACCTATGCTACTTTGCTGCATCATCCCTTCCTCTTCGGGGAAAACCAACGCAGTGCTAAAAGAGGTAGTAAGAAGGATTTCTGGCGCCGTTGCCGGGGAGGTCTTCGCAAAAGTCAACATACCAAGTACCCATCACATACCCTTATCTCCCGCATTACATTATTTGCCATTTGTCTCTCGTTTTCCTCTTCCCCACTTCACCCTTGCCGTTTTATTTGCCCTCTATCTCTATCCTCCCTCTATTTGCCTCTTGTTGCCCGTTTTTTTTGTTTGCTTGTGCGTTAGTTTGCTTGCTTGTCGTTTTGGCTAGTTCCTTATCTTCTCCGTTGTTGTAACATCCCAAAATTCTAAATTTTGGAATGTTATAATAAATAGATAGATTGATTGATTGTTTGATTGTTGTGTGATTGATTGAGTGAAATTCGAAATGTTTTGAAAGTTAAATGAGAGGGAATAGAAGGACTTTCCCAAACTTTCATTTTTCATTCGTGATCTCCATGAATTCAAATTCTTTTCAACCCAAAACCCTGGAGAGAAGATGACATGACTTCTTCCATTTAAATTAAATGAAAAAGGGTTGTTGAAAAGGTTTGAATTTCATTTGAAAATATTTCAAATTCTTAAACTTCAAGCAACTCAATGATTTTCATGAGAGAAGATAAAATGACTTCTTCAAAATATATGAAATATGAGTTGGAAGTTAAAAGGATCAAATTCAAAGTCCTTTTGGAATTTTTTTCAATTTGGAGTTATTTGAGTTTTATTCAAATTATTTTTCTCCAAAAACAAAATACATGGAAAATAGGGTAACATGATTCCCTACAATAGAAAATTGGAGAAAAAATAATTTGAAATCATTTTGGTATTTTTAAAATGATTTTTATTGGATGTTATTAGAGGAGGAGCACTTTTTGAATTATTAGAATTTATGTGTATTTTAATTAATGCAAGAAAAAATGTTCATGTTATAGAAAATCATTTTCTGAAAATTTTGATATATTATATGCCCATATAATATTTTATTTATTTCGCTTTTATTATTTTTATTTGTTTGGAAATGTTTAAAAAAAAACTCTTTCCCCGACTGGGCCGGCCCAGCCAACCAGGCCAGGCCACGGTCCAGCCCAATCGCGCCATCCCCGACCTCCGGTCGGAGACCGGCTGCCGCACGCCAGGGCCGCCGTGCTCCGCACGGGCTCCCGCCGCCGCCTCTGCCTGCCCCCTTGCCCATGCCTCTCCTCCCCTCCCCTTAAATAACGCGGCCCCGGGCGCCGCCTCTCTCTCCTTCCCACTCTCGCGCCGCATCTTGAGCCGCCGTCGCCACACATCTCGCCGGAGCTGCCTCCACCCCGCTCCATTCCGTCGCCGTGGACCGCCGCCGACGCCGCCATCCTCCTCGCCGCGACGCGCCGCCCCTCCCTGACCTCCCCGTTGCCCTACCCGACCACCGGAGCCGCCGCCGTCGTCCTCCCGACTCCGGCGATCGCCGCGGTAACCGCTGCTGCCGCCGGAAAATGCCGTCGGCGGTTTTCAAAGAAAACCACCGAACCGGTAATAAACCGCCCGGTCCGGTTTATTTTATTTGGTTTTCTTCGGTTTTTCTTTTTAGTTAGATTTTTTTAGTGGTCATTCGTTAGTTAGGGTCTCGTAGCGAATGATTTTCGTTCATTAGTGTTCTGTAACGAATGTTCGTTCTTTAGTTTTTATCTATTTCTTTTAAATTTTCGCCAGGGACCTATCTGTGATAGTTTTTCTTATAGATTAGTCCCTCGGTTTCAAACTACCACAACTTTTTGCTCGTTAGTCCAAATCCAACAAAACTAACGCTCACTTCTTCGTTACGATCTCCTCTATCCAGTACTCCAACTCAAACATGTTTTTGAAAAGTTTAAAATTTGAATTATATCAGATTTGAATTCAAACTTCGTTTGATCATAACTTGAGTTTCGTAGCTCCGTTTGAGTTGATTCGTTTTGCAGATCGAAGCTCTTGACCTAAACACTCTGATAAGGCCAAATTCACATAATTTTGGTACTATTAGAAATCATTTTATCTTGCAAGAGTTATTTTTTGGTTTTGATGTCTTCCAAATCATTTTCTTCGATCTTTCTGATCTTTGAGTGATTGCTTATGTGTGGTTACTATTGCTTGCTTACGATAGATTGACCGGAATGTGACGAGTAGAACTATCAAGAGTTTTGAGTGTGAATCATCTTCATCAACATTGTAGGCAAGTTCACACTTTGATCATACCCAGTTTTTATCCATTAGTTACAACCCTCAAACAATTGCATGAGTAGGATTGATAACATGTGGGTATTGGGAAGTAGTTGAGGTAGTACCTATTACCTATTTATTATCAAACCCTTGGGAGTTACTATTATGTTATGCTTACATTGCCATGCTATGCTCGTGGACGTGGATTGGTTTTTGAAAGTATTCATGACAGATGTGAGATTGTTAATTAATGGTTTACTTAAGGTGGCAACTTAAACACACATCTGGGTGGATTGAGGCACCTGGGTATTCCGGGATTGCCTGTCTAGGCACCTGGGTAGACTAGGATTGCCTGTTTTTTTATGGACCGCCACCCAGGCTCAAAGGGATCATGAGATTATTCATACTAGAAACTTCCGTGTGCAGCCACAAGCTATTATGGGCTCTAGCATAGTTGATTAAGTCGTGCGAACTCTTACAGGGTAGACTAGCAGATGTAGGGGAAAGTAGGTGTAACGGTCTATCCATCGTAAGGTGCTAGCGCTTCGGAAAGACTATGTCTCGGCCATCTATTTCTCAAACACCATGTAGTGCGAGAAATCCAACGGAGGCGATCGAGTCTTGTGGGGAAAAGTGCGCAAACCTCTACAGAGTGTGTTATCTAATCATGATTAGCCGTGTCCCCGGTTATGGACATCTTGAGTATCTAGTACTTGGATTATCATGTGAATCTCATCATGTTACTTTAAAATAATTTTGTTGGGTTTAATGATGTTACTTAATTGGGATTGAGAATGCTGTCAACCATTCTCAATGTTCAACAACCACCATGATAGTTAATTAAAATGTATTCCTTTGCAGTAGGGAAAAATTGGCTTTTCGCAAAAATTATAACCATAGAGCTTTTCCACCAGCCAAATATGCATGTGATAGCCTTTATTCATCATTATCTATGGTGTGAATTTGCCAGTACATTCAACGTACTGACCCTTTGTGGATGCAACGTCTCATGTTGCAGGAATCTTACGACGAGTAAGTGATACATTAGGGTTACGATTTCTACACCCAACTTTGCCGTTGGTGTTGATGGGAATCCACAACCTTGTTACTTCCGCTATTTGGATTGAGGTAATAGTATTTGCCTTACTTTTACATGTGATTTACCTCTGTTATAAATCCTTGAGTACTGTGTGTGTCAGCATACCGATCTAGGGATGACACTTAAAGCACAGAGACTTGATCCATTCGGGTCGGGTCGCTACAAGATGGTATCAGAGCACATGTTGACTGTAGGACGTGACCCTAGAAATTGGCAAGGCCATAGAAAAGATTTTTCTCTACAACTTTCCCTTTCAAAAAGACCTTTTACCTCTCTTCTCTTCTGAGATTATTCAAATATTCCCTTTAGTGAGACCATACCCCTTTCCCCTTTTGACCACACGAAGATTCGACTGATGAGACCATTCCAAGAAGTACAAGATATCAGACAACTAAGACCACATCGGAATGAAGAGGATTTTACCGTATATTATAATGATGGAAACTACAATGGTTGAAGACTCCGAAGACTAGGGGAATCTGAAGGCCCTGTAGAATTTTCCAGATTTGTATGACCTAGGAAGGCACCCCTTATGGAACTTGGCAGACTAAGGAATCCGTCAATACCCGAGATCAAGGTGTCTCAAAGAAAGACCGAGCATGGAGAGTTAAAAACCTCAAAGTTTTGTCAAGAAAACCCTAAGGCAAGAGATATCAAATATGGAATGATAGCTCATGGAAATGACAAGAACAGAAACACGGTTATCCGTGATGTCATCGCCCACTTATGCTATTTGTCATCGGGCTGAGTTAAGCAAGCATTTCTTAGGAAGGATTGGATGGTAGAAGGCCGATGGAGCACCTATCAGTAAGATGAAGTTTTAACCTTAGCCGCTGTATCACCATGATCTGGAGTAGTACATCAAGAAGTTTAAGGTGGAGCTCCATGAAGCCGTATTAGACAAGGAAGCATTTCACGAAGAACTCAGGAACCAAAAGCTGAAAGTAGCCAAGCTGGAGGAGCAACAACCTCGAGATACCGGAGATTTGTCAGGAACTGAAGGACATTATGACCATGGTTCATGTGAAGGATGTTGAAACCAGAAGTTTGGAACGTAACTCCAGAATATTAAAGGACGTCACGAGAGACTTCGCGTCAACAGAGTTGATCTGGCAAAAAACTTGAGAAAGACAAGCATGATCGGAAGAAGCCATTGGAGGCATTAACAAGGCTTGAAGAGTTTGGAGATGTTGAAGATTTATTGACCTTTAGAAGACCAAACCCCTGTTATATACCTACGTTAGATGCGACATTTGTGAGCTGTCATTTGTTTGATGTTTTCCCGACAGCCACAAATAAAATCTGTCTTTTCAAAACTTTTGTTTGTATTGCGTGTATCCCTCTCTATCTCTCCTATCTCACCCCAAACCCATGGACCCAATAGAGGATGAATGAAGATGAGCTTATATTTTCTGGACCGATGAGTCCATTGAAGACGGACCAATGGATTAAGAACATGGAGGATCACATGAAGAAAAACCTTATAGTCGGAAAGGATATGACCCAGCATGCTCTTCAGTGCTTTGAAAGAGGTGCTGCTACTTGGTGGAGGATGTACCAAACCATCAATGGATGTGTCACATCCCTAGCTTTACCCTGGCCTTGGACTAGCTTGGTTGCTGCATCATGTTTAAATTCAAATGAAATTTGAATTGAGGAATTTTCAAAGCCTCAGAATCCCTTAAAAAAATGATCAAGATAAAAATTGCTTCAAATAAGTCCAAGAAAATGTTCTTGTTATCCTCTGGAAATATTGGCAAGAGGTAAAATCCAAACCAATATTTTCGGTATCTCAGAAACATTTATTTTTGGGTATTTGAATTAAATCAATAGCTACTTGAATTGGACTTATATCTACTGTTAAATAAATATAGGTCCAATAATTCTGAAATATTTTTGTGGAGCATTGTTTTAATTCTTTTAGCTCCTAAAAATATTGTCAGAAGCAAAATAAATTGAATTGGTTTCAAAACCAAATTCAAAACAAACCTGCAAAATAGAAAACAGAAGTAAAATAGAAATAAAAACCAGAGAGAGAAAGACCCGTACCTGGCGCTCACCTCAGCCACCCGGCCCAACTCCAGCTGGCGGCCCAGCCCGCCACCGCTACCCCCCTGTCGTCTTCTTCCCTCGCCAGAAGGACGCGGGCACGCGCCGACGCGGGCACGCGCCGACGCGCGCACGGCCCCGCACGCCACCTCCTGCTTCCCCCCCGGCCTCCTAGCGACGCCATGATGACGCCCCGTGTCCCCTCGCTCCTCTTTCTCACTCGCTGCACCCTCTCTCCCTCCCCTGACTCTCTTCCCCGAGCCACCCGAGAGTCGCCGTCGCCGCCGCTCGCCATAGCCACGGCCACCGACCACCACTCGCCTCGCCGATCAATCCAGAAGGACCGCAGCGTCGTCCTCGTCACCTATGCAGAGCCAAGCTACGCCGGACGCACTGCATCACCGCCTTCTTCATCGTCTTCAAGCTCCGGCCCCGAGATCGCCGGCGACCCTGCGCTCGCCTCGGAGCCTCCCCGAGCCCACTGACCACCCCTGCGGACTCGACGTGAGCTCCTCTTCGTTTCCCCTCCGTATTTTCGCTCAATTTCGTGCCGTATCCATCGTCTCTGCCGAGCCCGAGAGCCCATTGCCGCCGGCCACGAGGTCGCCGTGGCTAGAGCTCACGCGCGTCACGTCCAAGCACACCACCATGCTCAGCACCACGCCAGGATCCCAAAACCCTAGTCTATCGCTCCTGTGGCGCACCGTAGCCACCGCCCGCGCCTCACCCGAACTCCGGCCGCCGCCGTCGTCAGGATTGCCGTCGCCTCCGGCCACCCTAGCTCCTTCCGTTGGCCCTGTTAGATGCGCGCGGGCCTGGGCATCCCGTAGAGCCCCTCCGCCGCTCTTTTGGTCATCGGAGGGCGAATCCCGACGCTCTCCGCCGTCCCTGGCCTCGCCGGCGACGAGCCTCGGGTCAACTCCGGCGAGTTTGACCCGGGCTTGACCCCCTCTCTCTCACTGACCTGCGGGCCCCGCCCGGCTAATTAGGTTAGGTTAGTTTAACTAAGCTAGGTTAGTTTAGTTAGACGCTGACACTCGGGACCCACCGGTCAGGGGTTGACCGAACCGTGCCACGTTGACCTGCTGACGTCATCATGACGTCAGTATGACGCAATAATGCTTTCTGGATTTATTTATATTCAGAAAATGCCCTAAACTTCAATAAATCATAGAAAATTAACCGTAACTCCAAATTAAATAATTTATATATGAAAAATTATCAGAAAAATTCAAGGAATCCATCTGTACCATTTTCATGCATGTTAGAACAACTTATAGGTGCTGTTTAGCACAAATCAATTAAAGGGCATTTGAATAATCACATATGGGGTTTGAATTTGAATCTTGTATTCAAACCAACTTCATTTAATCTGTTGCTAGTTGCATTAGCTCAAAACACATTCATTTTGCCATGTCATGATCATGCATCATATTGTGCATTGCATTGATTGTGTTCCCTTCTGTGTTGCCGGTATTTGTCCCCTCTCGATAGACGTGATACCGATGATGTGATCGTTGACACTGATGAAGACTCAATGTTATCTTCAGAAGTGCCAGGCAAGCAAAACCCCCTTGTTCATTCCGATACAATCCCACTCTCTCGCTCCTGCTCTCTTTTACTGCATTAGGACAACACGATCATCTGTTACTTGCTGCGGTAGCTGAACCCCTTTATCCTTTGCATGACCTGTCATTGCCACAGTAAATAGATGAAACCCACTAGCATGAGTAGGAGTTGTTTGAGCCCTGATGTGCCTACTCATTCATGCTTGTTTGTCATGCCTGCTACTGCTTAGAGTCGAGTCAGGTCTGATTCATCCGGGATGAATCAGAGGTGTGTGAACATGTCCTACTGTGTGTGAGCTAAGTGTGTGAACACGATTTGGTAAAGGTGTCGGTGAGAGGCCATGTAGGAGTACATGGTGGGTTGTCTCATTGAAGCCGTCCTCAGGAACTGAGTTCTGTGTTTGTGATCCATGATTCAGCTACTACCATACATTGGGCCCTGAAATATGACCCCGCTCGACTTCTTATTCACCCTTGTCCTCTGTCCAGGAGTTGCAAGTAGTTTCTGGTGTTTGTAGTATGCTGGAGGCCGTGGACAGCGCTGACCGTAGGGGTGGGCTGTGATGCGGTAGGCACGTGGCCGGGTAAACCGGGCGCCCGTTTGGTGTCACGGAACCCTGTTCACATCGTTTGGGGCTGTGAGCGAAACTCCGGCCGGATCTCCTCATGGATGGAACCCGAATAGGCGATAAACCTGGACTAGAGACTTGAGTGTTTAGGTAGGTCGTGGTCTACACCCACGTTGGCTTTCGCTTGAAGTCTGCCGAGCACATGTCGTGTGCAGACGCTAAGTGGTGGAAACATGTATGAAGAAGTACACCCCTGCAGGGTTATCATCATCTATTCGAATAGCCGTGTCCGCGGAAAAGGACTTCTGGGTTGCTTATATCAGTTCATAGACAAGTGAAAGTGGATACTCTAAAATACGCAAGATAAGCGTGAGTGCTATGGATGGCGTTCTCGTAGGGAGACGGGAGCGGATCCATAGTGGTGTATCGATATGGTGAATATGTGGACTCGTGTGCGCCACCTCAAAAGAGTCGCTTGCAGTCGTAGTTCAGGATAGCCACCGAGTCAAAGCTGGCTTGCTGCAGTCAAACTCCACCATCCCCTTTGTTGATAATGATGCATATGTAGATAGATCTGATGTAAGTCTTGCTGGGTACATTTGTACTCACGTTTGCCTATTTTATGTTTTTGCAGAGAGACTTTAGTCTCACTAGTAGTTCCGCTTGGACTTCGACGTTTAGCTTGATACCTCAGCTACGATCTTGTGCCCTCGGCAGGATCTGATAGATAGTCAGGCTTCTCAGCCTTTTTCATTTATAGATGTCTATACTCAGACATGATAGCTTCCGCTTGTGCTTTGACTTGTATGCTCTGATTGTTGGGTCATGAGACCCATGTTTGTAATGTCTCGCTCCTCGGAGCCTATTGAATAAAATACTTGAGTCGTAGAGTCATGTTGTGATGCCATGTTGTATTTGCACATATCGAGCATATTGTGTGTATGTTATTGAAATGCTTGGTATGTGTGGGATCTGACCATCTAGTTGTTTATCTTTAGTAGCCTCTCTTACCGGGAAATGTCTCCTAGTGTTTCCACTGAGCCATGGTAGCCTGCTACTGCTCCGGAACACTTAGGCTGGCCGGCATGTGTCCTTCTTCGTTCCTGTGTCTGTCCCTTCGGGGAAATGTCACGCGATGAATACCGGAGTCCTATTAGCCCGCTACAGCCCGGTTCACCGGAGTCCTGCTAGCCCAGTGCTACAGCCTGGATTCACTCGCTGATGACCGACACGTTCGATGCTGGGTCATGGATGCCTGTCCCTGTAAGTCTGTGCCACTTTGGGTTTACGACTAGTCATGTCAGCCCGGGCTCCTTATCATATGGATGCTAGCGACACTATCATATACGTGAGCCAAAAGGCGCAAACGGTCCCGGGCAAAGGTAAGGCGACACCCGTGGGGATACCGTGCGTGAGGCCGCAAAGTGATATGAGGTGCTACAGGCTAGATCGATGTGACATCGAGTCAGGGTCCTGACAGCGTTGGTATCAGAGCCAGGTTGACTGCCTGTAGGATTACCAAGCCAAACTGGTCGAAGTTGAGTCTAGAAATGCTTTAGTTATATGTAAGGGAATTGATTGTGGGATGGAACGGAAGGCTCTTTTTACTCCTTATACCTCATGGCCTTCTGATCTGAGTCATCATCTTCTCTTCTACGGGGATTAAGAACTAGGCTATCTCTTCTTTCTATCAGGATCACGTGTTACTAATCCGTAGACTTATAAGATTGTTGATTCAAGCCTCAGTTCAGCTCCTACTATCTTCTGTATGTTAACTGTTGATCTCGAAACCTTGATATTGTGTTTCTGAGTGGTTATGCCACCATTTTTGTGAATGTCTCAAATCTTTTCTGAGCATTTACAGCCGTTATGCTGTACGAGTCATCCCAGGTTTCTAAATAGTCGGATGCATTTGCAAATCCCTTCCTCCTGTTTCCGATGTGCCTTTGGTCAGATTAATCACACAAATCAGTGAGTTGAGGTACTTTATTGCCTTGACATATATGTTGGAGCTAGTATTATGACCCTAGGTGTCTTAGGGGATCATCTAGTAATTTAGCCATGATTTGTGTTCCCAGTGTGATGATTCTGGCCATCATTCTTGAAAGCATCCCGTGATGCTACTTAGTAGTAGGTATTCTATTCCTGGGTTCTTGAACCCGAGATTCACTCTACTTACTTCATGTTGATAGTAATTGCTAGCGCCTTTAGGATATTAGTAACCTTTGCGATAGTCCTTGAAGTCTGTGGTATCTTCTTCTTCCAGATACCATGAACTACTTATGGCAGAAGTTCCTCGTTGAACTGAAATATCACAACAGGATTATTCTTGAGGAGTTCTCCATTCATAAGTCGTGACTCTGCCAGTTCTACCTTTCTGCATGGGTTATCCGGAAGAAATATGTTGAACTCGTTCGACATGCTAATCTATGCATTCACAACTCAGAAAATCATATGTTCCTTTGAGTTGTCCCTCTTTAGTTGTTTCTGGCCCTCGTCTATCAATTGATAGTCAAGAGTATGCATGCATTCGTTTATCGATGCCTATTACCCTTGTGGTCCGTCAAGCCATTCTGTCCTGAATGACTTGGAGAAACAAACTCCAGTACCTCATCCATATCTAGGATTGGGTCAAAGTAGTTGTATTCCGCAGATCAAATGCCAATCCAGCTTTTGGTTCTGTTCTACTTTGGAGTATTACCCCCTTTATGTCAGAATTGTCATGAGAACTGCACCAACTCTCATGAATTTTGACGTAGTGATACTTCTCACCATCATTAGTCATTCCTCGGCCCTCGTGTTGATGCAACCGGAATACCGACAAATGAATTGTGATGTGTGAAATCAATACTCCTAGCAACTCCGTTGCTTGGTAGTTAAATGGACAATAACGTCATCCTTAGCGAGTTGACTATTGAATCATCACCCTAAGGTTGATTGTGCTACCTAGTCCATTTTCCTGGTGCACTCCTCGATTGATGAGATAGGATTTGTTAAGTCCTCGCTCATTTGATCATATCATCTTGCCCTGAAAAGCAAGATTGTTCTCGAGCTTAGTAACATATCGGTGGTTCGTGATTTCCGAAGATCTTCTCGGAAGTATTACCAGGTTGTCACCTGACCGCTATGTTGAGCTCGTGATCAAGTTGGTTTCTTGTGAACCACCTTCTCTCCAAGAATCGGTGTTAGATATCCCTGAGCTAGTTGGTTAAGCTAGACAACAACTTGGAGAGTTGGAAGATAAGAGCTTGCCTGACTTAGTTCGTCCCAAAAGGATATTCTTGTGTAGTGTGTGTTGAAGAAAGATGATATCTTCATCGATTGGTCCCTGTGATCAGTTGCTGGACCTATTGTCTTATCAATCCTTTGATTTGAGTGTGGGCTATCGTCAAATCAAGTCAGAACCAATGATGTTCGTAATGTTGTCTTCCTCGTGGTTGATCCCTCGATCATACACCATTATATCTTTTGGTTCTGACCAATGCTATCACCGTGTTCACATGATGGTGGAAGTTCAGTGATATGGAAATTCCGATGAGTTGTTGTTGAGCCCATTGACAACATCCTTATCTCCTCCATGATGTTGTTGAACATTAAGTTAGTGTTGGAAACTTTTGAAAGCATTTTCTTCATGCTAGCTCATGAAGTACTTGTTTGATGAAAGGAGTGACTTCCTTTGATTCACGTGCATTTTGATGTAAGTTGCCGTCGTGAATTCGAGAAAGTTTGTTTTTGCTCTTTTGGAATCATCCCAAGTCGGTCATGCACGTGCGAAGAATTCTGTGGTCTGTTAGACTGATCATCTTCATTCCATACGTATATCCTAGCACACCAAGCCACTGATTGATTTGTTCAAGGAGAAGAAGTTCCTTCTTAAGAGTATACCTTATGCAAGGATTTTGATATCCTCGTTGATGGTTCCCCACCTGAACTCGGTAGTGTTTTATTATAAGACTACCACGTGGTCATGCTTGTCTGGGACAACGTGTTCACATGTTTGTAGCAGAACCAGCTCATGTTTTGGAGCTTACTATCGTAGTTCACTTCCCGAGTATCTCGCAACGTCACCTCGTCGATTTGTGTTGCAAACTTTCGTTTTCCTTCCTAGACTCGATGAGTCTGGAATATCCTGACACCAACCAGATCTGAATCTCAGGCAGATATGATGGTTGGAACATTTCCCAAGAACTATAATATTGGTCCCTCGATAACCGGTAAAGTGGATGTCGTGGCCAACACACCCAGCCGGAAGACCTATCATTGTAGTATCTTGTTTGAGGAAGTTGGCCACCTCCCCATAAGGATTTCGTAGGATTTACCTCCGAAACTGTTCCTTATGGATTCTATTGCTCCCGAAGTCCGACCTTTAACTTGATGTTCTAGATATCAAACCATATCTATGAATGGGTTACGCTAGCACATCAAGGAGAACATTAGAAGCGGAGTGCTAAATGTCTCTCGGTCGATCATCCAGATTTTATTTCCTTGGCCCCGCCAAGGGTGAAATTTGAGAAGGTGTTATCTTCCTTTGCATCTGCATCCTCCATCACCATTCATCATGGTAGTAAGTTGTGTTACCGGACCCTTGACACGGATGTTGGTAAAACCTTGATGATTATGGAAATGCTCAAGTTCTTGAGAGCACGCACAAGCGCTAGGTGTTATCATCGGCACTAACTGGGTTTGCTCTCAGTTTCCTCGGCAATGCTATGATCCTTTCAAACAGTGAATTCACTCTCTATTGTTGGGTTCTTTCCCAGTTACCAGAATCATTCCCAGCATTTGCATTTTGTTCCCAGCTTGCACCGCCAATGTGTCATTCTACCATGGGTCTCTTCCATTTCCGGTGATAAGCAAATTCATCCATTACGTTGTCTTCAACAAGGTAATCCACATCATCCAAGTCTGAGTATGCCATTCTACCGACCCCCTCCAAACGATCGCTCGAGAATTGCCTTAGGCTGGTTTAAAGAGTTTCAATGATCTCTGAATCAAAAGTAATTCTTTTTGCCACTTAAGGGGATATCTCTACGAGTCACCTTCCCTAAGGTGTATTGTTATGGTATCATGGCAACTCAACTCCTCGCTACGTTGACAATTGTTTACCACCTTCTTAGGTGTGGAATTGTTGTCTACCTAGTGAACCTTCGTCATTCGTTTCTTTCCACCCCTCTTGATGTGTATCTCATGTCTCAACCCAAGAGATGGTCCTATGTCTCATTCCGTGAGTTGTTCGACCTTCGAGAAGAACAATTCTTTTAGAGTTTTTCCTTTCCTCTCGTTGTCATGTTGGTTGGAGTTCTCGGAGCAAGACGACAAGACAAAGATGGTGTTCAAATCAACGTTCATCTGAAGTGCACCCTGGATCGTGAAGATTATACTAGTCTGCGTTACCCTTCACCTTACCCTACGCTTGAATCTCGAGACGAGATTCTTGTTTAGTGGGGGTGAGTTGTCACATCCCTAGCTTTACCCTGGCCTTGGACTAGCTTGGTTGCTGCATCATGTTTAAATTCAAATGAAATTTGAATTGAGGAATTTTCAAAGCCTCAGAATCCCTTAAAAAAATGATCAAGATAAAAATTGCTTCAAATAAGTCCAAGAAAATGTTCTTGTTATCCTCTGGAAATATTGGCAAGAGGTAAAATCCAAACCAATATTTTCGGTATCTCAGAAACATTTATTTTTGGGTATTTGAATTAAATCAATAGCTATTTGAATTGGACTTATATCTACTGTTAAATAAATATAGGTCCAATAATTCTGAAATATTTTTGTGGAGCATTGTTTTAATTCTTTTAGCTCCTAAAAATATTGTCAGAAGCAAAATAAATTGAATTGGTTTCAAAACCAAATTCAAAACAAACCTGCAAAATAGAAAACAGAAGTAAAATAGAAATAAAAACCAGAGAGAGAAAGACCCATACCTGGCGCTCACCTCAGCCACCCGGCCCAACTCCAGCTGGCGGCCCAGCCCGCCACCGCTACCCCCCTGTCGTCTTCTTCCCTCGCCAGAAGGACGCGGGCACGCGCCGACGCGCGCACGGCCCCGCACGCCACCTCCTGCTTCCCCCCCGGCCTCCTAGCGACGCCACGACGACGCCCCGTGTCCCCTCGCTCCTCTTTCTCACTCGCTGCACCCTCTCTCCCTCCCCTGACTCTCTTCCCCGAGCCACCCGAGAGTCGCCGTCGCCGCCGCTCGCCATAGCCACGGCCACCGACCACCACTCGCCTCGCCGACCAATCCAGAAGGACCGCAGCGTCGTCCTCGTCACCTATGCAGAGCCAAGCTACGCCGGACGCACTGCATCACCGCCTTCTTCATCGTCTTCAAGCTCCGGCCCCGAGATCGCCGGCGACCCCGCGCTCGCCTCGCAGCCTCCCCGAGCCCACTGACCACCCCTGCGGACTCGACGTGAGCTCCTCTTCGTTTCCCCTCCGTATTTTCGCTCAATTTCGTGCCGTATCCATCGTCTCCGCCGAGCCCGAGAGCCCATTGCCGCCGGCCACGAGGTCGCCGTGGCTAGAGCTCACGCGCGTCACGTCCAAGCACACCACCATGCTCAGCACCACGCCAGGATCCCAAAACCCTAGTCTATCGCTCCTGTGGCGCACCGTAGCCACCGCCCGCGCCTCACCCGAACTCCGGCCGCCGCCGTCGTCATGATTGCCGTCGCCTCCGGCCACCCTAGCTCCTTCCGTTGGCCCTGTTAGATGCGCGCGGGCCTGGGCATCCCGTAGAGCCCCTCCGCCGCTCTTTTGGTCATCGGAGGGCGAATCCCGACGCTCTCCGCCGTCCCTGGCCTCGCCGGCGACGAGCCTCGGGTCAACTCCGGCGAGTTTGACCCGGGCTTGACCCCCTCTCTCTCACTGACCTGCGGGCCCCGCCCGGCTAATTAGGTTAGGTTAGTTTAACTAAGCTAGGTTAGTTTAGTTAGACGCTGACACTCGGGACCCACCGGTCAGGGGTTGACCGAACCGTGCCACGTTGACCTGCTGACGTCATCATGACGTCAGTATGACGCAATAATGCTTTCTGGATTTATTTATATTCAGAAAATGCCCTAAACTTCAATAAATCATAGAAAATTAACCGTAACTCCAAATTAAATAATTTATATATGAAAAATTATCAGAAAAATTCAAGGAATCCATCTGTACCATTTTCATGCATGTTAGAACAACTTATAGGTGCTGTTTAGCACAAATCAATTAAATGGGCATTTGAATAATCACATATGGGGTTTGAATTTGAATCTTGTATTCAAACCAACTTCATTTAATCTATTACTAGTTGCATTAGCTCATAACACATTCATTTTGCCATGTCATGACCATGCATCATATTGTGCATTGCATTGATTGTGTTCCCTTCTGTGTTGCCGGTATTTGTCCCCTCCCGATAGACGTGATACCGATGATGTGATCGTTGTAACTGATGAAGACTCAATGTTATCTTCAGAAGTGCCAGGCAAGCAAAACCCCCTTGTTCATTCCGATACAATCCCACTCTCTCGCTCCTGCTCTCTTTTACTGCATTAGGACAACATCGATCATCTGTTACTTGCTGCGGTAGCTGAACCCCTTTATCCTTTGCATGACCTGTCATTGCCACAGTAAATAGATGAAACCCACTAGCATGAGTAGGAGTTGTTTGAGCCCTGATGTGCCTACTCATTCATGCTTGTTTGTCATGCCTGCTACTGCTTAGAGTCGAGTCAGGTCTGATTCATCCGGGATGAATCAGAGGTGTGTGAACATGTCCTACTGTGTGTGAGCTAAGTGTGTGAACACGATTTGGTAAAGGTGTCGGTGAGAGGCCATGTAGGAGTACATGGTGGGTTGTCTCATTGAAGCCGTCCTCAGGAACTGAGTTCTGTGTTTGTGATCCATGATTCAGCTACTACCATACATTGGGCCCTGAAATATGACCCCGCTCGACTTCTTATTCACCCTTGTCCTCTGTCCAGGAGTTGCAAGTAGTTTCTGGTGTTTGTAGTATGCTGGAGGCCGTGGACAGCGCTGACCGTAGGGGTGGGCTGTGATGCGGTAGGCACGTGGCCGGGTAAACCGGGCGCCCGTTTGGTGTCACGGAACCCTGTTCACATCGTTTGAGGCTGTGAGCGAAACTCCGGCTGGATCTCCTCATGGATGGAACCCGAATAGGCGATAAACCTGGACTAGAGACTTGAGTGTTTAGGTAGGTCGTGGTCTACACCCACGTCGGCTTTCGCTTGAAGTCTGCCGAGCACATGTCGTGTGCAGACACTAAGTGGTGGAAACATGTATGAAGAAGTACACCCCTGCAGGGTTATCATCATCTATTCGAATAGCCGTGTCCGCGGAAAAGGACTTCTGGGTTGCTTATATCAGTTCATAGACAAGTGAAAGTGGATACTCTAAAATACGCAAGATAAGCGTGAGTGCTATGGATGGCGTTCTCGTAGGGAGACGGGAGCAGATCCATAGTGGTGTATCGATATGGTGAATATGTGGACTCGTGTGCGCCACCTCAAAAGAGTCGCTTGCAGTCGTAGTTCAGGATAGCCACCGAGTCAAAGCTGGCTTGCTGCAGTCAAACTCCACCATCCCCTTTGTTGATAATGATGCATATGTAGATAGATCTGATGTAAGTCTTGCTGGGTACATTTGTACTCACGTTTGCCTATTTTATGTTTTTGCAGAGAGACTTCAATCTCACTAGTAGTTCCGCTTGGACTTCGACGTTTAGCTTGATACCTCAGCTACGATCTTGTGCCCTCGGCAGGATCTGATAGATAGTCAGGCTTCTCAGCCTTCTTCATTTATAGATGTCTGTACTCAGACATGATAGCTTCCGCTTGTGCTTTGACTTGTATGCTCTGATTGTTGGGTCATGAGACCCATGTTTGTAATGTCTCGCTCCTCGGAGCCTATTGAATAAATACTTGAGTCGTAGAGTCATGTTGTGATGCCATGTTGTATTTGCACATATCGAGCATATTGTGTGTATGTTATTGAAATGCTTGGTATGTGTGGGATCTGACCATCTAGTTGTTTATCTTTAGTAGCCTCTCTTACCGGGAAATGTCTCCTAGTGTTTCCACTGAGCCATGGTAGCCTGCTACTGCTCCGGAACACTTAGGCTGGCCGGCATGTGTCCTTCTTCGTTCTTGTGTCTGTCCCTTCGGGGAAATGTCACGCGATGAATACCGGAGTCCTGTTAGCCCGCTACAGCCCGGTTCACCGGAGTCCTGCTAGCCCAGTGCTACAGCCTGGATTCACTCGCTGATGACCGACACGTTCGATGCTGGGTCATGGATGCCTGTCCCTGTAAGTCTGTGCCACTTTGGGTTTATGACTAGTCATGTCAGCCCGGGCTCCTTATCATATGGATGCTAGCGACACTATCATATACGTGAGCCAAAAGGCGCAAACGGTCCCGGGCAAAGGTAAGGCGACACCCGTGGGGATACCGTGCGTGAGGCCGCAAAGTGATATGAGGTGCTACAGGCTAGATCGATGTGACATCGAGTCGGGGTCCTGACAGGATGGAAAGGAGTAACCACTTGGAAAGAATTTAAGTTGACTTTGCCAAAGTCTCGGTTTGTGTCCCAGAAGTTGAAACCTTATGGAAAGGATATGAAGAAACCTTGTGCATGCATGATTTGTGGGAAAATAGGACACACCCATAAAGAACACGAGGATGAATGCCCTAATGGTGAATGTAGTCACCCAGTTGAAGAATGCCCAACTAGGCAGATTACTTGTTTCTTGTGTGAAGGGACTACCCACTATCCTGCTCAGTGTCACATTTACCCCATGGTACAATGAACCATCCAGCGGAAGAAAGAAGTAATGAAAGGAGCCCTCATGGAAATTTTAGAAGAAACTTTGATGAAGGAAAAGGTGGGGGACACACCCAAAGAAGAACCAATTAAACCCTGCACCAAGTCATGCTATTCATGTGGAGAAGAAGGACACATCTCCCAGAATTGCATGAATGGGGATCTAGTAGAATTCCCGATGAAGGAAGTAGAATATGACCTAGAAGAAATAGAAGCCATGATTGGCATGAAAAGGTCCAGGAAGAGAAGCAGATTGGATTCCAGGAAGAACCTGAGTCATATCACCTGTTACAGGTGCAAGAAGTCAGGGCACTACCTCAACAGTTGCCCAAAAAGGAAAACTCGATACTTGTCAAAAGTAATATGTTTTAGTTGTAATGAAGCAGGGCACTTTGCCAGAGAATGCCCCAAGGAGAAGGAAACTTGTGCTAGATAGTTGAGTTTGCAACAAAAGAAATGGAGTAGTAGAAGTGAGAACATTTTTTTTGAGGTGTTGAGTTGAGACATGTAATGGAAAAGCGAGATATTGTAATCATTTGAGAATGAATAAAGTTGGCATCGTTGGTACTAATATGGATTTTATGAGTTGTTACTCCATGAAGAAGAATTTTGGCCATTTTGAAGATATGAGAAATATGGTCTATGGAAGATTTGTGCATTTTAAGGGTGGTAGCACCCTGTAAGAACCCTTGACTCCTGGAAAAGATAAGGATACTCCACTGAGTGGATTTCGGACAAAATGAATACGAGTTTTGTCTCGATATGTGTGATGCCCTGAGAGTATGTGGGATGAAGTTGGAGACCGTCAGTTGTTTGGACCAAATGTGATCAAGGAGTCAGAAGAGAATGTTAAGTTGATTCAAGATAGGCTGAAGGTAGCCCAGTCTAGGCAGAAGAGTTATGCAGACTCAAAAACTCAAGGTGGTAGTATATGAAATAGGAGACAGAGCATGTCTTCGTGTATCCCCTCTGCGAGGAGTTAAACGATTTGGAGTTAAGGGAAAGTTAGCCCCGAGATTTGTAGGACCATACCGAGTTTTGGAGCATATGGGAGAAGTGGCCAACAAGTTGGAGTCACCCGAAGGACTGTCAGGAGTTCATGATGTGTTTCACATTTCCCAGTTGAAGAAGTGCCATGCAGAGATGGCCAATATTCCCCTGTAAGGACACTTGACCCTGGAAAGGATAATGATGTTCGCGTGGAGTATGGACTCCATAAGTATAAGTTTATATCTCGGTATGTGGGATAACCCAGGAGGATGAAGAGATGAATTACTATTGGATATAAAGGAGGTATGATGTTGGTATTATGGAACGATTATAACTCCATGATGAGTTTGAGTAATCACGTCTTAGTCTTGTACAAATAGAAGGAAGGGATACAATACAATTGGATGGATTTTAAGTATGCTAGCAAGCTGGAAGTTGGATGTTGGAATAACGATAAGTTGCCCAGAGGATAAGTTCAAGGTTTACAAGTGATGAGATGGGCCATAACCCACAGGCCCCAGGACCTGCCAAGAAGCAAGCACATTCTTGCTGAAGGAGAAACCCTGGAGGAAGATACGACGTTTATCGGCAGACGATTTTATAGGAGTAACACAAAACCTGAGAGTTGTGAAGGAACGATAGATGTTTGTTTGGTTTGCAGAACCAATGGATTTATCTGAACCTTGGTTCGTTGACAAGAGAAATTTTGCAATGCTTGTGAGGATGACCGAGTGTTAGAATGCGAGATTCGCTAAACCGTATACAAGGTAATGATTTGGGTGCGGGATGGATTGATCACCATACCGATTTACTCTTATTATTCGCCTTGCTATGTGGGATGGTAAATCTGAGTGACTTACCTATAGTAAAGAGACGACGATCAAAATCCTGTTTAAATTTAGAATGGTATAAGCATTTTTCCCTTGTACACGGCAGTTGTTGCCAACCGTAGGTTATACGGTGAGGTTTAACCCAGACCCATTTCCTACAGGAGAAACCATAAATTGTTGAACACCATGAGATATCGATAGTTGTTTAGTTTTGGCGCCAGACCCGTCAGCTAAGAAGACCCAATCTCGGAATAACCTTACCAAGATGAAAGGACAGAAGAATTAAGGAAAAGGTTATGCCACTACCGGAAGAGCTCAGAGAAGGAATTTTTCTCGAGGATCTGAGAAGACCGACATTGTCAAGAATAAGGGTGGAGTATATGAGTTTTGATGGAACCGTAACCATGCTTCTAAGGGTGGTAGCACCCCAGACCCTGTGTAATGATCGATGGATTTTGAGAAGACCCCAAACCTAACCTATTTGTTGCTAGCCTCTCCGAATCTCGAGGACGATATTCATTTTAAGGGTGGTAGGTTTGCAACATCCCAAAATTCTAAATTTTGGAATGTTATAATAAATAGATAGATAGATTGATTGTTTGATTGTTGTGTGATTGATTGAGTGAAATTCGAAACGTTTTGAAAGTTAAATGAGAGGGAATAAAAGGACTTTCCCAAACTTTCATTTTTCATTCGTGATCTCCATGAATTCAAATTCTTTTCAACCTAAAACCCTAGAGAGAAGATGACATGACTTCTTCTATTTAAATTAAATGAAAAAAGGTTGTTGAAAATATTTGAATTTCATTTGAAAATATTTCAAATTCTTAAATTTCAATCAACTCAATGATTTTCATGAGAGAAGATAAAATGACTTCTTCAAAATATATGAAATATGAGTTGGAAGTTAAAAGGATCAAATTCAAAGTCCTTTTGGAAATTTTTTTCAATTTGGAGTTATTTGAGTTTTATTCAAATTATTTTTCTCCAAAAACAAAATACATGGGAAATAGGGTAATATGATTCCCTACAATAGAAAATTGGAGAAAACTTAATTTGAAATCATTTTGGTATTTTTAAAATGATTTTCATTGGATTTTATTAGAGCAGGAGCACTGTTTGAATTATTAGAATTTATGTGTATTTTATTTAATGCAAGAAAATGTTCATGTTATAGAAAATATTTTTCTGAAAATTTTGATATATTATATGCCCATATAATATTTTATTTATTTTGCTTTTATTATTTTTATTTGTCTGGAAATGTTTTTTTAAAAAAACTCTGTCCCCGACTGGGCCGGCCCAGCCAACCGGGCCAGGCCACGGCCCAGCCCAATCGCGCCGTCCCCGACCTCCGGTCGGAGACCGGCTGCCGCACGCCAGCGCCACCGTGATCCGCACGGGCTCCCGCCGCCGCCTCTGCCTGCCCCCTCGCCCACGCCTCTCATCCCCTCCCCTTAAATAGCGCGGCCCGGGCCCCGCCTCTCTCTCCTCCCCTCTCTGGCGCCGCATCTTGAGCCGCCGCCGCCACACATCTCGCCGGAGCTGCCTCCACCCCGCTCCGTTCCATCGCCGTGGACCGCCGCCGACGCCGCCATCCTCCTCGTCGCGACGCACCGCCCCTCCCCGACCTCCCCGTTGCCCTCCCCGACCACCGGAGCCGCCGTCGTCGTCCTCCTGACTCTGGCGATTGCCGCAGTAATCGCCACTGCCGCCTTAAAACACTGTCGCCGGTTTTCAAAGAAAACCACCGAACCGGTAATAAACCACCCGGTCCGGTTTATTTTATTTGGTTTTCTTCGGTTTTTCTTTTTAGTTAGATTTTTTTAGTGGTCGTTCGTTAGTTAGGGTCTGGTAGCGAACAATTTTCGTTCGTTAGCGTTCTGTAATGAACGTTCGTTCTTTAGTTTTTATCTATTTCTTTTAAATTTTCGCCAGGGACCTATCTGTGATAGTTTTTCTTACAAATTAGTCCCTTGGTTTCAAACTACCACAACTTTTTGCTCGTTAGTCCAAATCCAACGAAACCAACGCTCACTTCTTCATTACGATCTCCTCTATCCAGTACTCCAACTCAAACATATTTTTGAAAAGTTTAAAATTTGAATTATATCAGATTTGAATTCAAACTTCATTTGATCATAACTTGAGTTTCGTAGCTCCGTTTGAGTTGATTCTTTTTGCAGATCGAAGCTCTTGACCTAAACATTCTGATAAGGCCAAATTCACATAATTTTGGTACTGTTAGAAATCGTTTTATGTTGCAAGAGTTATTTGCTTGGTTTTGATGTCTTCCGAATCGTTTTCTTCGATCTTTCTAATCTTTGAGTGATTGCTTATGTGTGGTTACTATTGCTTGCTTACGATAGATTGACCGGAGTGTGACGAGTAGAACTATCAAGAGTTTTGAGTGCGAATCATCTTCATCAACATTGCAGGCAAGTTCACACTTTGATCATACCCAGTTTTTATGCATTAGTTACAACCCTCAAACAATTGCATGAGTAGGATTGATAACATGTGGGTATTGGGAAGTAGTTGAGGTAGTACCTATTACCTGTTTATTATCAAACCCTTGGGAGTTACTATTACGTTATGCTTACATTGCCATGCTATGCTCGTAGACGTGGATTGGTTTTTGAAAGTATTCATGACAGATGTGAGATTGTTAATTAATGGTTTACTTAAGGTGGCAACATAAACACACATCTGGGTGGATTGAGGCACCTGGGTATTCCAGGATTGCCTGTCTAGGCACCTGGGTAGATCAGGATTGCCTGTTTTTTTATGGACCGCCACCCAGGCTCAAAGGGATCATGAGATTATTCATACTAGAAACTTCCACGTGCAGCCACAAGCTATTATGGGCTCTAGCATAGTTGATTAAGTCATGCGAACTCTTATAGGGTAGACTAGCAGATGTAGGGGAAAGTAGGTGTAACGGTCTATCCATCGTAAGGTGCTAGCGCTTCGGAAAGACTATGTCTCGGTCATCTGTTTCTCAAACACCATGTAGTGCGATAAATCCAACGGAGGCGATCGAGTCTTGTGGGGAAAAGTGCGCAAACCTCTGCAGAGTGTGTTATCTAATCATGATTAGCCGTGACCCCAGTTATGGACATCTTGAGTATCTAGTACTTGGATTATCATGTGAATCTCATCATGTTACTTTAAAATAATTTTGTTGGGTTTAATGATGTTACTTAATTGGGATTGAGAATGCTGTCAACCATTCTCAATGTTCAACAACCACCATGATAGTTAATTAAAATGTATTCCTTTGCAGTAGGGAAAAATTGGCTTTTCGCAAAAGTTATAACCATAGAGCTTTTCCACCAGCCAGATATACATGTAGTGATAGCCTTTATTCATCATTCTCTATGGTGTGAATTTGCCAGTACATTCAATGTACCGACCCTTTGTGGCTGCAACGTCTCATGTTGCAGGAATCTTACGACGAGTAAGTGATACATTAGGGTTACGATTTCTACACTCAACTTTGCCATTGGTGTTGATGGGAATCCACAACCTTGTTTCTTCCGCTATTTGGATTGAGGTAATATTATTTGCGTTACTTTTACATGTGATTTACCTCTGTTATAAATCCTCGAGTACTGTGTGTGTCAGCATACCGATCCAGGGATGACACTTAAGCACAGAGACTTGATCCATTCGGGTCGGGTCGCTACAGTTGTCTCCCGAGAATGAAATTCTAAATTTTAAGCAAAGGGAGGGTGAAAATCTAAAAGATGCTTGGTATAGAATTTGCAATGCTCAAAATAAATCTACTAGGAAGCAATCTACTACCATTCTCCTTCGCAATTTTTATGTAGGCATTACTCCTTGGCACCGTTATGTTCTTGATACTATTACCAGATGGAACTTTTTGGGTAGCCATACTTTTGAAGTTTGATTCTTATAATGCTATGTTAGATTTATTTGGCTCACCCCCTCTCTTGGTTAATGGAACTATATTAACTTTGGAGCATGTAATGCAAAGGCTTGAGGTTATTGAAAATAAGGTTGCTACCGTAGAATTGATTGAAAATTTGGATAAAAATATCCACAGCCAAATCTCTCAATATGGATCTAAAGTAGGAGTTACTTTGAAAGATATTAAAGAAAAGGAACCCATAGTTATTGAGAAAATAAATCACGATTCCGTTAGGATCGATAAACTTGAGAATATTATTACCAACTTGGGAACCGCTTTTTCTTCCGTAAAGAATACTCGGAGTCCCTCCACTAAAGTTGCCAAACTTATGTATCTTCCTAAAAATAAGGGTGAATCATCTAGTAAGGAAAATGCGGATCTCAAATCTATAAGTGTTCATCCCAATCTTTTTGCTATCATTAAGGAACCATTTGTTACAAATGAATTTTTCGATCTTGTGCCTAAAAGCTTGATAATTAATAAAAAGAAAGAAATTACTAAAGATGGTAGATGCCTCATTGAAGAATTGCCTACCAAAGATGGCAATACCTAGATCTATTCTTGCTTGTTATGCCTAGCTAGGGACGTTAAACGATAGCGCTTGTTGGGAGGCAACCCAATTTTATTTTTATTCCTTGCTTTTTGCTCCTGTTTAGTAATAAATAAATTATCTAGCCTATGTTTTGGTTGTGTTTTTTGTGTTTAATTAGTGTTTTTGCCAAGTAGAACCGTTGGGAAGACTTGGGGAAAGTCTTGTCGAACTTGCTGTAAAAAACAGAAACTTTAGCGCTCACGAGAACTGCTGTCATTTTTATTTGGAGAGTTCTATATAGTTAATTATTTTTGCAGATGATTAATAAATAAATTCCTCACGTCCAGAAATTTATTTTAGAATTTTTGGGGCTCCAGATCTTGCACTAGCTACAGATTACAACAGACTGTTCTGTTTTTTTAAGATTCTGTTTTTCATGTGTTGTTTGCTTATTTTGATGAATCTATGGCTAGTAAAATAGTTTATAAACCATAGAGAACTTGGAATACAGTAGGTATAACGCCAATATAAATAAATAATGAGTTCATTACAGTACCTTGAAGTGGTCTTTTGTTTTCTTTCGCTAACGAAGCTCACGATATTTTCTACTTTAAGTTTTGTGTTGTGGAGTTTTCAAGTTTTGGGTAAAGATTTGATGGATTATGGAACAAGGAGTGGCAAGAGACTAAGCTTGGGGATGCCCATGGAACCCCCAAGATAATCTAAGGACACCTAAAACCCAAAGCTTGGGGATGCCCCAGAAGGCATCCCCTCTTTCGTCTACTTCTATCGGTAACTTTACTTGGAGCTATATTTTTATTCGCCACATGATATGTGTTTTGCTTGGAGCGTCTTGTATGATTTGAGTCTTTGATTGTTAGTTTAACACAATCATCCTTGCTTTACACACCTTTTGAGAGAGCCATACATAATTTGGAATTTGTTAGAATACTCTATGTGCTTCGCTTATATCTTTTGAGCTATATAGTTTTGCTCTAGTACTTCACTTATATCTTCTAGAGCACGGTGGTGGATTTGTTTTATAGAAACTATTGATCTCTCATGATTCACTTAGATTATTTTGAGAGTCTTAATAGCATGGTAATTTGCTTAAAATCCTAATATGCTAGGTATTCAAGATTAGTAAAATTTTCTTAAGAGTGTTTTGAATACTAAGAGAAGTTTGATGCTTGATAATTTTTTTGAGATATGGAGGTAATAATATCAAAGTCGTGCTAGTTGAGTAGTTGTGAAATTGAGAAATACTTGTGTTGAGGTTTGCAAGTCCCGTAGCATGCAGGTATGGTAAACATTATGCAACAAATTTGAAATATGAGGTGTTATTTGATTGTCTTCCTTATGAGTGGCGGTCGGGGACGAGCGATGGTCTTTTCCTACCAATCTATCCCCCTAGGAGCATGCGCGTAGTACCGAGGTTTTTGATGACTTGTAGATTTTTGCAATAAGTATGTGAGTTCTTTATGACTAATGTTGAGTCCATGGATTATACACACTCTCACCCTTCCATCCTTGCTAGCCTCTTCGGTACCGTGCATTGCCCTTTCTCACATTGAGAGTTGGCGCAAACTTCGCCGGTGCATCCAAACCCCGTGATATGATACACTCTTTCACACATAAACCTCCTTATATCATCCTCAAAACAGCCACCATACCTACCTATTATGGCATTTCCATAGCCATTCCGAGATATATTGCCATGCAACTTTCCATCATTCCGTTCATCATGACACATTCATCATTGTCATATTGCTTAGGATGGTCATGTAGTTGACATAGTATTTGTGGCAAAGCCACCATTCATAATTCTTCCATACATGTCACTCTTGGTCCATTGCATATCCCGGTACACCGCCTGAGGCATTCATATAGAGTTATCTTTGTTCTAGTATCGAGTTGTAATCATTGAGTTGTAAATAAATAGAAGTGTGATGATCATCATTTTCTAGAGCATTATCCCAAGTGAGGAATAAAAAACGAGAAAAGGCCCCAAAAAAGAGAAAGGCCATAAAAAGAGAAAAGAAAAAAATATGAGAGAAAAAGAGAGAAGGGACAATGTTACTATCCTTTGCCACACTTGTGCTTCAAAGTAGCACCATGATCTTCATTGTAGAGAGTCTCTCATGTTATCACTTTCATATACTAGTGGGAATTTTTCATTATAGAACTTGGCTTGTATATTCCAACAATGGGCCTCCTCAAGTGCCCTAGGTCTTCATGAGCAAGCAAGTTGGATGCACACCCACTAGTCTGTTTTGTTGAGCTTTCATACATTTATAGCTCTAGTGCATCCATTGCATGGCAATCCCTACTCCTTGCATTAACATCAATCGGTGGGCATCTCCATAGCCCATTGATTAGCCTCGTTGATGTGAGACTTCCTCCTTTTTGTCTTCTCCACATAACCCCCCTCATTATATTCTATTCCACCTATAGTGCTATGTCCATGGCTCGCGCTCATATATTGCGTGAAAGTTTATAGGTTTGAGATTACTAAAGTATGAAACAATTGCTTGGCTTGTCATCAGGGTTGTGCATGATGATAATATTCTTGTGTGACGAAAATGAAACATGACTAAACCATATGATTTTGTAGGGATGAACTTTCTTTGGCCATGTTATTTTGAGAAGACATAATTTCTTAGTTAGTATGCTTGAAGTATTATCATTTTTATGTCAATATGAACTTTTGTCTTGAATCTTTCGGATCTAAATATTCGTACCACAATTAAGAAGAATTACATTAAAATTATGCCAAGTAGCACTCCGCATCAAAAATTCTGTTTTTATCATTTACCTACTCGAGGACGAGCAGGAATTAAGTTGGGGATGCTTGATACGTCTGCAACGTATCTATAATTTTTGCTTGCTCCATGTTATATTATCTACTATTTTGGACATTATTGGGCATTATTATCCACTTTTATATTATTTTTGGGACTAACCTATTAACTAGAGGCCCAGCCCAGAATTGCTGTTTTTTTGCCTGTTTTAGGGTTTTGAAGAAAAGGAATATCAAATGGAGTCCAAACGGAATGAAACCTTCGGGAACGTGATTTTCTCATCGAATACAACTCAGAAGACTTGGACCCTACGTCAAGACACGTAACAGGAGGCCACGAGGTAGGGGGCGCGCCTACCCCCCAGGCGCGCCCTCCACCCTCGTGGGCCCCATGTTGCTCCACTGGCGTACTTCTTCCTCCTATATATATCCACGTACCCCCAAACAATCAGAACAGGAGCCAAAACCCTAATTCCACCGCCGTAACTTTCTGTATCCACGAGATCCCATCTTGGGGCCTGTTCCGGAGCTTCGTCGGAGGGGGCATCGATCACGGAGGGCTTCTACATCAACACCATAGCCCCTCCGATGAAGTGTGAGTAGTTTATCTCAGACCTAAGGGTCCATAGTTAGTAGCTAGATGGCTTCTTATCTCTTTTTGGATCTCAATACAATGTTCTCCCCCTCTCTTGGGGAGATCTATTCGATGTAATATTCTTTTTTCGGTGTATTCGTTGAGACCGATGAATTGTGGGTTTATGATCAAGTCTATCTACGAATAATATTTGAATCTTCTCTGAATTCTTTTATGTATGATTGGTTATCTTTGCAAGTCTCTTCTAATTATCAATTTGGTTTGGCCTACTAGATTGATCTTTCTTGTAATGGGAGAAGTGCTTAGCTTTGGGTTCAATCTTGCGGTGTCCTTTCCAGGTGACAGTAAGGGCAGCAAGGCACGTATTGTATTGTTGCCATCGAGGATAACAAGATGGGGTTTTCTTCATATTGCATGAGTCTATCCCTCTACATCATGTCATCTTGCTTAAGGTGTTACTCTGTTTTTAACTTAATACTCTAGATGCATGCTGGATAGCGGTCGATGAGTGGAGTAATAGTAGTAGATGCAGGCAGGAGTCAGTCTACTTGTCTCGGACGTGATGCCTATATACATGATCATGCCTAGATATTCTCATAATTATGCTCAATTATGTCAATTGCTCAACAGCAATTTGTTCACCCATCGTAGAATACTTATGCTCTCGAGAGAAGCCACTAGTGAAACCTATGGCCCCCGGGTCTATCTTTATCATATTGTTCTCCTACTACTTTGCTATTTACTTTGCCTTTATTTTACTTTGCATCTTTATCATAAAAATACCAAAAATATTATCTTTATCATATCTATCAGATCTCACTCTCATAAGTGGCCTCATAGGGATTGATAACCCCTATTTGCGTTGGTTGCGAGGATTTATTTGTTTTGTGCAGGTACGAGGGACTTGCGCGTAGCCTCCTACTGGATTGATACATTGGTTCTCAAAACTGAGGGAAATACTTACGCTACTTTGCTGCATCATCCCTTTCTCTTCGGGGAAAACCAACGCAGTGCTAAAAGAGGTAGCACAAGTCCACATACTCAACTATCATATAGTCTTTCACAATTGCTGACACTCACGCAATACTTATGGGTATGGAGTTTTAATCGAACACAAAGAAAGATAGGGGCTTATAGTTTTGCCTCCCAACGTTTTACCTCGAGGGTAATGTCAACAGTAATAGTTGATGAAAACTCACATCCAATTAGCCATATATACCAGGATCTTTCCAACATACTGTGCTTGCCAAATGATAAAATGTAAAAAGGAAGGGTGAAGATCACCATGACTCTTATGCAAGGTAGGAGATAATAGTAAAAGATAGGCCCTTCGCAGAGGGAAGCAGAGGTTGTCATGCGCTTTTATAGTTGGATGCACAAAATCCTAATGCGAAAGAATGTCACTTTATATTGCCACTTGTGATATGGACCTTTATTATGCAAGCTATCGCTTTTATTTCTTCCATATCACACGATCGTATAAAGTTTATTTTCTCCCACAGTAATAAGTCATACATATTTAGAGAGCAATTTTTATTGCTTGCACCGATGACAACTTACTTGGAGGATCTTATTCAATCCATAGGTAGGTATGGTGGACTCTCATGGCAAAACTGGTTTAAGGATATTTGGAAGCACAAGTAGTATCTCTACTTGGTGCGATGAATTTGGCTAGTATGAGAGGGAAAGGCAAGCTCAACCATGTTGGGTGATCCATGACAATATAATTTATCTCAGATGTAAGAAAACATAACCCATTACGTTGTCTTCCTTGTCCAACGTCAACTCTTTTAGCATGTCATATTTTAATGAGTGCTCACAATCATAAAAGATATCCAAGATAGTATATCTATATGTGAAGAACTCTCTTTCTTTATTACTTCCTATTAATTGCAACAATGACCAAAACTATGTTTCTCAACTCTCAACAACTTTTATTCATCATACTTTTTATATGTGAAGTCATTACTCTCCATAAGATCTCTTTATTTCTTTTTATTCTTCCTCTTTTATTTTATTCCCTCAAGATCATAGCAAAATAGTCAAGCCCTTGACTCAACACTAATCTTTATTATATATAGCTCACGGACTCGATTACATAGAAGGATCATAAAGCAAAACTCAAAACTAGATCATACTAAAACTTTATTCTACTAGATCAAGATATTACCAAAAGGATCGAACTAAGAAAAACGGTAAAGATAAAAGTGTGATGGTGATACGATACCGGGGAACTCCCCTAAGCTTGGCAGTTGCCAAGGGGAGTGCCCATATAAGATACTCAATTATTCTTTGTTGGTGGAGAAGGTGATGGTTTTGTTGATGGCGTAGGTTTCTTCCTTAATTTACGCTTGAGGACAGAATTTTGGTCCCTTAGGTCCTCGATCTCCTGCTCCAGGATCAGTATCTTTTTGCATAGTTCCTGTTTGTTTTCCTGCAAGAGGCGAAAAGGGATAAACTCGATCTTAGGTTTCTTTACTCTATCAGGGAGGCTTGACTTTTTAAACTCCACATGCATGTCCCCAGGTTGAGGTAGTGGGACTTCATCTTCATCTGAGCTCGTCTCCTCCTTTCCCTTAGGTTCATAGTCATCCTCTTCTTCCGTTGTCCAACCACAATGCTCCACATCCCCATAGACTTTAGGATCTGCAAGGTAATCAGCCACATAGCTCTCTCCTTCCGAATCCTGGGATGACATGTTGCTCAAATCTGCAGCAGGACTACTCGAAACAAAGAAAGGAGATATTTGCGTGATACGGGAGTCAAAACCTCCGGGAGATTATATAATGAATTTTTACTGACCAAAATACGTGTCGTGTACGAAAACAGAGTCCGGAGAGCACACGAGGTGCCCACGAGGTAGGGGGGCGCGCCCAGTAGGGTAGGGCGCGCCCTCCACCCTCGTGGAGCCCTCGTGCCCTTCCCGGACTGCTACTTATTTTTCTATTTTTCTAAATATTGCAAAACGGAGAAATATTGCCTTAAAACCGTTTTGGAGTCAGTTTACTTACCGTACCACATACCTATTCCTTTTCGGAGTCTGAAATGTTCCGGAAAGTGTCCCTTATGTATTCCTCCGGGATTACGGTTTCAATAATATTGGTTTCAACATTTATGGGATTACCTGAGATATATTGTTTGATTCTTTGACCGTTTACCACCTTCGGATTCGTGCCTTCGAAGTTGATATTTATGGCACCGGAACGTTAGACCTCTTCGATAATGTAAGGACCTTCCCATTTAGAGAGAAGTTTTCCTGCAAAAAATCTTAAACGAGAGTTGTACAACAATACATAATCACCTACATTAAACTCACGCTTTTGTATCCTTTTGTCATGCCATCTTTTAGCTTTTTCTTTAAACAACTTGGCATTTTCATAGGCTTGGGTTCTCCATTCATCAAGTTAGATAATATCAAATAACCTCTTCTCACCGGCAAGTTTGAAATCATAATTGAGTTCTTTAATAGCCCAATATGCCTTGTGTTCTAGTTCGAGAGGTAAGTGACATGCTTTTCCATAAACCATTTTATACGGAGACATACCCATAGGATTTTTATATGCAGTTCTATAGGCCCATAATGCATCATCAAGTTTCTTGGACCAATTTTTTCTAGATCTATTAACAATTTTTTACAAAATTAATTTGAGCTCTCTATTACTCAATTCTACTTGACCACTAGACTGAGGATGATAAGGACATGCAATTCTATGATTAACATCATATTTAGCAAGCATTTTACGGAAAGCACCATGAATAAAATGTGAACCACCATCAGTCATTAAATATCTAGGGACTCCAAATCTTGGAAAAATAACTTCTTTAAGCATTTTAATAGAAGTGTTATGATCAACACTACTAGTTGGAATACCTTCTACCCACTTAGTAACGTAATCAACAGCAACTAAAATATGTGTATATCCATTAGAGGAAGGAAATGGTCCCATATAGTCACAGCCCCAAACATCAAATGGTTCAATAACGAGTGAATAGTTCATAGGCATTTCTTGACGTCTACTAATATTACCAATTCTTTGACATTCATCACAAGATAAGACAAACTTACGGGCATCCTTGAAGAGAGTAGGCCAATAAAAACCAGATTGCAATACCTTATGTGCAGTTCTATCTCCAGCATGGTGTCCTCCATAAGCTTCGGAGTGACACTTGCGTAGGATCTGTTCCTGTTCATGCTCAGGTACACAACGTCTAATAACACCATCTACTCCTTCTTTATAAAGATGTGGGTCATCCCAAAAGTAATGCCTCAAATCATAGAAGAACTTTTTCTTTTGCTGGTATGTGAAACTAGGTGGTATAAACTTAGCAACAATGTAATTAGCATAATCAGCATACCATGGAGTAGAATGAGAAGCATTTATGACATTTAGTTGCTCATCAGGAAAGCTATCATCAATAGGAAGTAGGTCATCAAGAACATTCTCTAACCTAGACAAGTTGTCTGCAACGGGGTTCTCAATTCCCTTTCTATCAACAATATGTAAGTCAAATTCTTGTAGCAAGAGAACCCATCTAATAAGTCTAGGTTTAGCATCTTTCTTTTCCATGAGATATTTAATAGCAGCATGATCAGTGTGAATAGTTACTTTAGAATCAACAATATAAGGTTTGAACTTATCACAAGCAAATACAACTGCTAAGAATTCTTTTTCAGTGGTAGCATAATTTCTTTGAGCATTGTCCAGGGTTTTACTAGCATATTGAATAATGTTTAATTTCTTATCAACTCTTTGCCCTAGAATAGCACCTATAGCATAATCACTAGCATCACACATAATTTCAAAGGGTAAATTCCAATCAGGTGGCTGAACAATAGGGGCAGATATTAATGCTTTCTTAAATATTTCAAATGCTTCTACACAATCATCATCAAAAACAAATGGTATATCTTTTGTAATAAATTAGTCAAAGGCCGATAAATTTTTGAGAAGTCCTTAATGAACGTCCTATAAAATCCGGCATGACCAAGGAAACTTCTTACACCTTTGATGTCCTTGGGACATGGCATCTTCTCAATAGCATCAACCTTCGCTTTATCAATTTCAATACCTCTTTCAGAAACTTTGTGCCCTAAGACAATACCTTCATTAACCATAATGTGGCACTTTTCCCAATTCAAGACAAGATTAGTTTCTGCAAAACTCGATCAAGATTGCTCAAGCAATCATCAAAAGAAGATCCATAGATGGAGAAATCGTCCATGAAAACCTCACAAATCTTTTCACAAAAGTCAGAGAATATAGCCATCATGCATCTTTGAAAGGTAGCAGGTGCATTACATAAACCAAAAGGCATACGTCTATAAGCAAAAGTACCAAAAGGACATGTAAAAGTAGTCTTTGATTGATCTTTGGCTGACACAGGTATTTGAGAGAAACCAGAATAACCATCTAGAAAGCAAAAATGTGTATATTTGGATAATCTTTCTAGCATTTGATCGATAAAAGGTAAGGGGTAATGATCCTTTTTAGTTGCCTTATTTAATTTGCGGAAATCAATTACCATCCTATAACCTGTAATAATTCTTTGAGGAATCAATTCATCTTTATCATTAGGAACAACAGTAATACCTCCCTTCTTAGGGACACAATGGATAGGACTTATCCACTGACTATCAGCAACGAGATAGATTAAACCTGCCTCAAGGAGCTTTAGTATTTCCTTTCTTACCACTTCTTTCATTTTAGGATTCAGCCGTCGTTGGTGATCACGAACTGGTTTAGCATCTTCTTCCAAATTTATTTTATGTTGACATAGAGTGGGACTAATGCCCTTAGGATCATCAAGAGTATACCCAATAGCAGCACAATGCTTCTTCAGAGTTTTCAATAATCTCTCTTCCTCATGCTCTGAAAGGTTAGCACTAATAATAACAGGATATATCTCTTTCTCATCAAGTAAGCATATTTAAGAGTACAAGGTAACGGTTTAAGCTCAAACACGGGATCACCCTTGGGTGGAGGAGGATCCCCTAGGATTTCAACAGGCAAATTGTTTTCCAGAATAGGTTCATGTTTAAAGAATACTTCATCTATTTCCCTTCTTTCATTCATAAACATGTCATTTTCATGGTCTAACAAATATTGTTCTAAAGGATCACTAGGAGGTACGGCAATAGAAGCAAGACCAATAATTTCATCCTTACTAGGTAATTCTTCTTCACGGTGTTGTCTACTAAATTTAGAAAAAATAAATTCATGAGTCATATCGTCTAAACCGATAGTAAAAACATCCCTTTTGCAATCTATGGTAGCATTAATAGTGTTCAGGAAGGGTCTACCAAATATAATGGGACAACAACTATCTTGTGGGGAACCAAGAACAAGAAAATCAGCAGGATATTTAGTTTTCCCACACAAGACTTCAACATCTCTAACAATTCCCATTGGTGAAATAGTATCTCTATTGGCAAGTTTAATTGTGACATTAATATCTTCTATCTCAGCAGGTGCAATATCATGCATAATTTCTTTGTATAAGGAATGAGGTATTGCGCTAGCACTAGCACCCATATCACATAAGCCATGATAACAATGATCTCCTATTTTAACAGAAATAATAGGCATGCCTACCATAGGTCTAGGTTTTCTTTAGCACAAGGTTTAGCACTTCTAGCAGTTTCATCATAGAAATAAATAACATGCCCATCAATATTATCAGACAAGAGATCTTTAACAATAGCCAACTTTAATTTGCTCAGGAGGTGTATATGTTCTAATATTGCTTTTACGAACCACAGTTGAAGCTTTAGCATGATCCTTTATCCTAACAGGAAAAGGTGGTTTCTCAACATATGCAGTAGGAACAATAGGATCATTATAAGTGACAATCTTTTCTTCATCTTTAATAGGTGCAGCTACTTTTACTTCTATAGGAGGATGATATTTAAACCACTTCTCCTTGGCGAGATCAACATAAGTAGCAAAAGATTCACAAAAGAGGCTACTATCTCAGAGTCAAGTCCATCTTTAGTGCTAAATTTACGGAAAACATCGGTATCCATAAAAGATTTAACACAATCAAAACTAGGTGTCATACCTGACTCCTTAACTTTGTCGAGGTCCCAATCTTCAGAGTTGCATTTAATTATTTCCAATAAATCCCATTTGAATTCAATAGTCTTCATCATAAAAGAGCCAGCACAAGAAGTACCAAGCATGGTACGATTGTTATCAGAAAGCCGAGCATAAATTTTTTGAATAATCATTTCTCTTGAGAGCTCATGATTGAGGCATGAATATAACATTGATTTAAGCCTCCCCGAAGCTTGAGCGATGCTTTCTCCTTCGCGAGTCCAAAAATTATATATATAATTGTGATCACGATGAACAAGATGCATAGGATAAAACTTCTGATGAAATTATAATTTCAATCGTTTGTAATTCCAAGACCCCATATCATCACATAACCTATACCATGTCGATGCATCTCCCTTCAAAGATAAAGGGAAGACCTTCTTATTAACAACATCTCCGGGTACACCTGCAAGCTTAAATAATCCACAAACTTCATCCACATATATTAGATGCTCATCAGGATGTTTTGTTCCATCTCCTAAAAAGGATTAGCTAACAGTTTCTCTATCATACCCGAAGGAATTTCAAAGAAGACATTTTCATTTTCAGTAGGTTCAGTAGGTTGAGGAGTAACTATTTGCTCTACTGGTCAGGGTGAAGATACCCCGAACAAGCCCCTCAGAGGATTACTTTCCATAGTAACAAGTGACAGTAAATTTCAGCACACTATATAAATTTTTCCTTACCAAATTCCACCTACCAAAGGCGCTTCACTCCCCGGCTTCGACGCCAGAAAAGAATCTTGATGACCCACAAGTACAGGGGATCTATCGTAGTCCTTTCGATAAGTAAGAGTGTCGAACCCAATGAGGAGCAGAAGGAAATGATAAGCGATTTCCAGCAAGGTATTCTCTGCAAGCACTGAAATAAGTGGTAACAGATAGTTTTGTGATAGGATAATTTGTTACGAGCAACAAGTAACAAAAGTAAATAAAGTGCAGCAAGGTAGCCCAATCCTTTTTTAGCAAAGGACAAGCCTGGACAAACTCTTATATAGAGAAAAGCGCTCCCGAGGACACATGGGAATATCGTCAAACTAGTTTTATCGCACTCATATGATTCGCGTTCGATACTTTGATAATTTGGTATATGGGTGGACCGGTGCTTGGGTACTGCCCTTACTTGGAGAAGCATCCCACTTATGATTAACTTCTATTGCAAGCATCTGCAACTACAACAAAAGTATTAAGGTAAACCTAACCGTAGCATGAAACATATGGATCCAAATCAGCCCCTTATGAAGCAACGCATATGTTGGGGGAACGTAGTAATTTCAAAATTTTCCTACGCACACTCAAGATCATGGTGATGCATAGCAACGAGAGGGGAGAGTGTTGTCTACGTACCCTCGTAGACCGGAAGCGGAAGCGTTAGCACAACGCGGTTGATGTAGTCGTACGTCTTCACGGCCCGACCGATCAAGCACCGAAACTACGACACCTTCGAGTTCTAGCACACGTTCAGCTCGATGACGATCCCCGGACTCCGATCCAGCAAAGTGTCGGGGAAGAGTTTCGTCAACACGACGGCGTGGTGACGATCTTGATGTTCTACCATTGCAGGGCTTTGCCTAAGCACTGCTACAATATTATCGAGGATTATGGTGGAGGGGGGCACCGCACACGGCTAAGAGAATGATCACGAAGATCAACTTGTGTGTCTTCGGGTGACCCCTTGCATCCGTATATAAAGGAGCAAGGGAGGAGGAGGCCTGCCCTAGGAGGGGGCACGCCAAGTGTGGAGTCCTACTAGGACTCCCTAGTCCTAGTAGGATTCCACCTCCCGTATGGAATAGGAAAAGAGGAAGGGAAAAGGAGAAGGAAGGAAGGGGGCGCCCCCCTTCCCTAGTCCAATTCGAACCAGACCAAGGGGAGGGGTCCAGCCACCCTTGAGGCCCTTTTCCTTCTTTCCCGTATGGCCCAATAAGGCCCAATACGTATTCCCGTAACTCTCCGGTACTCCGAAAAATACCCGAATCACTCGGAACCTTTCCGATGTCCGAATATAGTCGTCCAATATATCGATCTTTACATCTCGACCATTTCGGGACTCCTCGTCATGTCCCCGATCTCATCCGGGACTCTGAACTCCTTCGGTACATCAAAACTCATAAACTCATAATATAACTGTCATCGAAACCTTAAGCGTGCGGACCCTACGGGTTTGAGAACAATGTAGACATGACCGAGACACGTCTCCAGTCAATAACCAATAGCGGAACCTGGATTCTCATATTGGCTCCCACATATTCTATGAAGATCTTTATCGGTCAGACCGCATAACAATATACGTTGTTCCCTTTGTCATCGGTATGTTACTTGCCTGAGATTCGATCATCGGTATCTCAATACCTAGTTCAATCTCGTTACCGGCAAGTCTCTTTACTCGTTCCGTAATACATCATCCTGCAACTAACTCATTAGTTGCAATGCTTGCAAGGCTTAAGTGATGTGCATTTCCGAGAGTGCCCAGAGATACCTCTCCGACAATCGGAGTGACAAATCCTAATCTCGAAATACGCCAACCCAACAAGTACCTTCGGAGACACCTGTAGAGCACCTTTATAATCACCCAGTTACGTTGTGACGTTTGGTGGCACACAAAGTGTTCCTCCGGTAAACGGGAGTTGCATAATCTCATAGTCATAGGAACATGTATAAGTCATGAAGAAAGCAATAGCAACAAACTAAACGATCAAGTGCTATGCTAACGGAATGGGTCAAGTCAATCACATCATTCTCCTAATGATGTGATCCCGTTAATCAAATGACAACTCATGTCTATGGTTAGGAAACATAACCATCTTTGATCAACGAGCTAGTCAAGTAGAGGCATACTAGTGACACTCTGTTTGTCTATGTATTCACACATGTATTATGTTTCCGGTTAATACAATTCTAGCATGAATAATAAACATTTATCATGATATAAGGAAATAAATAATAACTTTATTATTGCCTCTAGGGCATATTTCCTTCAGTCTCCCACTTGCACTAGAGTCAATAATCTAGTTCACATCGCCATGTGATTTAACATCAATAGTTCACATCACCATGTGATTAACACCCATAGTTCACATCGACATGTGACCAACACCCAAGGGTTTACTAGAGTCAATAATCTAGTTCACATTGCTATGTGATTAACACCCAAAGAGTACTGAGGTGTGATCATGTTTTGCTTGTGAGAGAAGTTTAGTCAACGGGTCTGCCACATTCAGATCCGTAAGTATTTTGCAAATTTCTATGTCAACAATGCTCTGCATGGAGCTACTCTAGCTAATTGCTCCCACTTTCAATATGTATCCAGATTGAGACTTAGAGTCATCTGGATCAGTGTCAAAACTTGCATCGACGTAACCCTTTACGACGAACCTTTTGTCACCTCCATAATCGAGAAACATATCCTTATTCCACTAAGGATAATTTTGACCAATGTCCAGTGATCTACTCCTAGATCACTATTGTACTCCCTTGCCAAACTCAGGGCAGGGTATACAATAGGTCTGGTACACAACATGGCATACTTTATAGAACCTATGGCTGAGGCATAGGGAATGACTTTCATTCTCTCTCTATCTTCTGCCGTGGTCGGGTTTTGAGTCTTACTCAACTTCACACCTTTGTAACACAGGCAAGAACTCCTTCTTTGACTGTTCCATTTTGAACTACTTCAAAATCTTGTCAAGGTATGTACTCATTGAAAAACTTATCAAGCGTCTTGATCTATCTCTATAGATCTTGATGCTCAATATGTAAGCAGCTTCACCGAGGTCTTTCTTTGAAAAAATCCTTTCAAACATTCCTTTATGCTTTGCAGAATAATTCTACATTATCTCCGATCAACAATATGTCTTTCACATATACTTATCAGAAATGCTGTAGTGCTCCCACTCACTTTCTTGTAAATACAGGCTTCACCGCAAGTCTGTATAAAACTATATGCTTTGATGAACTTATCAAAGCGTATATTCCAACTCCGAGATGCTTGCACCAGTCCATAGATGGATCGCTGGAGCTCGCATATTTTGTTAGTACTTTTAGGATTGACAAAACCTTCTGGTTGCATCATATACAACTCTTCTTTAATAAATCCATTAAGGAATGCAGTTTTGTTTATCCATTTGCCAGATTTCATAAAATGCGGCAATTGCTAACATGATTTGGACAGACTTAAGCATAGATACAAATGAGAAACATTCATCGTAGTCAACACCTTGAACTTGTCGAAAAACTTTTTTTGCGACAATTCTAGCTTTGTAGATAGTAACACTACTATCAGCGTCCGTCTTCCTCTTGAAGATCCATTTAATCTCAATTGCTTGGCGATCATTGGGAAAGTCAATCAAAGTGCATACTTTGTTCTCATACATGGATCTCATCTCAGATTTCATGGCCTCAAGCCATTTCGCGGAATCTGGGCTCATCATCGCTTCCTCATAGTTCGTAGGCTCGTCATGGTCAAGTAACATGACCTCCAGAACATGATTACCGTACCACTCTGGTGCGGATCTCACTCTGGTTTACCTACGAGGTTCGGTAGTAACTTGATCTGAAGTTACATGATCATCATCATTAGCTTCCTCACTAATCGGTGTAGTAGTCACAGGAACAGATTTCTATGATGAACTACTTTCCAATAAGGGAGCAGGTACAATTACATCATCAATTTCTACTTTCCTCCCACTCACTTCTTTCGAGAGAAACTCCTTTTCTAGAAAGGATCCATTAAAAGCAATGAATATATTGCCTTCGGATCTGTGATAGAAGGTGTACCCAACATTTTCTTTTGGGTATCCTATGAAGACGCACTTCTCCGATTTGGGTTAGAGCTTATCAGGTTGAAACTTTTTCACATAAGCATTGCAACCTCAAACTTTAAGAAAGATAGCTTATGTTTCTTGCCAAACCGTAGTTCATACGGTGTCGTCTCAACGGATTTAGATGGTGCCCTATTTAACGTGAATGCAGCTGTCTCTAATGCATAACCCCAAAACAATAGTGGTAGATCGATAAGAGACATCATAGATCGCACCATATCTAATAAAGTACGGTTATGACATTCGGACAAACCATTATGCTGTGGTGTTCCTGGTGGCGTGAGTAGTGAAACTATTTCACATTTTTTAACTGAAGGCCAAACTCGTAACTCAAATATTTTACTTCTACGATCATATCGTAGAAACTTTCATTTTCGTTACGATGATTCTCCACTTCACTCTGAAATTCTTTGAACTTTTCAAATGTTTCAGACTTGTGTTTCATCAAGTAGATATACTCATATCTGCTCAAATCATCTGTGAAGATCAGAAAATAATGATACCTGCCACGAGCCTCAATATTCATCGGACCACATACATCAGTATGTATGATTTCCAACAAATCTGTTGCTCGCTCCATTGTTCTGGAGAACAGAGTCTTAGTCATCTTGCCCATGAGGCATGGTTCGCAAGCATCAACTGATTCATAATCAAGTGATTCCAAAAGCCCATCAGCATGGATTTTCTTCATGCGCTTTACACCAATATGACCTAAACGGTAGTGCCACAAATAAATTGCACCATCATTATTAACCTTGCATCTTTTGGTTTCAATATTATGAATATGTGTATCACTACGATTGAGATCCAACGAACCATTTTCATTGGGTGTGTAACCATATAAGGTTTTATTCATGTAAACAGAACAACAATTTATTCTCTTACTTAAATGAATAACCGTATTGCAATAAACATGATCAAATCATATTCATGCTCAACGCAAACACCAAATAACACTTATTTAGGTTCAACACTAATCCCAAAAGTATAGGGAGTGTGCGATGATGATCATATCAATCTTGGAACCACTTCCAACACACATCGTCACTTCACCCTTAACTAGTCTATGTTCATTCTGCAACTCCCGTTTCGAGTTACTACTCTTAGCAACTGAACCAGTATCAAATACCGAGGGGTTGCTATGAACACTAGTAAAATACACATCAATAATCTGTATATCAAATATACCTTTGTTCACTTTGCCATCCTTCTTATCCGCCAAATACTTGGGGCAGTTCCGCTTCCAGTGACCAGTCCCTTTGCAGTAGAAGCACTTAGTCTTAGGCTTAGGACCAGACTTGGGCTTCTTCACTTGAGCAGCAACTTGCTTGCCGTTCTTCTTGAAGTTCCCCTTCTTCCCTTTGCCCTTTTCTTGAAACTAGTGGTCTTGTCTACCATCAACACTTGATATTTTTCTTGATTTCTACCTTCGTCGATTTCAGCATTACGAAGAGCTTGGGAATCGTTTCCGTTATCCCTTGCATATCATAGTTCATCACGAAGTTCTACTAACTTGGTGATGGTGACTAGAGAATTCTGTCAATCACTATTTTATCTGGAAGATTAACTCCCACTTGATTCAAGCGATTGTAGTACCCAGACAATCTGAGCACATGCTCACTGCTTGAGCTATTCTCCTCCATCTTTTAGCTATAGAACTTGTTGGAGACTTCATATCTCTCAACTCGGGTATTTGCTTGAAATATTAACTTCAACTCCTGGAACATCTCATATGGTCCATGACGTTCAAAACGTCTTTGAAGTCCCGATTCTAAGCCGTTTAAGCATGGTGCACTAAACTATCAAGTAGTCATCATATTGAGCTAGCCAAATGTTCATAACATCTGCATCTGCTCCTGCAATAGGTTTGTCACCTAGCGGTGCATCAAAGACATAATTCTTCTGTGCAGCAATGAGGATAAACCTCAGATCACGGATCCAATCCGCATCATTGCTACTAACATCTTTCAACTTAGTTTTCTCTAGGAACATATCAAAAATAAAACAGGGGAGCTAAACGCGAGCTATTGATCTAGTAAATAGATATGCTAATACTACCACGACTAAGTTCATGATAAATTAAAGTTCAATTAATCATATTACTTAAGAACTCCCACTTAGATAGACATCCCTCTAATCCTCTAAGTGATCACGTGATCCAAATCAACTAAACCATGTCCGATCATCACGTGAGATGGAGTAGTTTCAATGGTGAACATCACTATGTTGATCATATCTACTATATGATTCATGCTCGACCTTTCGGTCTCCGTGTTCCGAGGCCATATCTGTTATATGCTAGGCTCGTCAAGTTTAACCTGAGTATTCCGCGTGTGCAACTATTTTGCACCCGTTGTATTTGAACGTAGAGCCTATCACACCCGATCATCACGTGGTGTCTCAGCACGAAGAACTTTCGCAACGGTGCATACTCAGGGAGAACACTTATACTTTGATAATTTAGTGAGGGATCATCTTATAATGCTACCGTCAATCAAAGCAAGATAAGACGCATAAAAGATAAACATCACATGCAATCAATATAAGTGATATGATATGGCCATCATCATATTGTACTTGTGATCTCCATCTCCGAAGTACCGTCATGATCACCATCGTCACCGGCGCGACACCTTGATCACCATCGTAGCATCGTTGTCGTATTGCCAATCTTATGCTTTCACGACTATTGCTACCTCTTAGTGATAAAGTAAAGCATTACAACGCAATTGCATTGCATACAATAAAGCGACAACCATATGGCTCCTGCCAGTTGCCGATAACTCGGTTACAAAACATGATCATCTCATACAATAAAATTTAGCATCATGTCTTGACCATATCACATCACAACATGCCCTGCAAAAACAAGTTAGACGTCCTCTACTTTGTTGTTGCAAGTTTTACGTGGCTGCTACGGGCTTAGCAAGAACCATTCTTACCTACGCATCAAAACCACAACGATAGTTTGTCAAGTTGGTGCTGTTTTAACCTTCGCAAGGACCGGGCATAGCCACACTTGGTTCAACTAAAGTTGGAGAAACTGACACCCGCCAGCCACCTGTGTGCAAAGCACGTCGGTAGAACCAGTCTCGCGTAAGCGTACGCGTAATGTCGGTCCGGGCCGCTTCATCCAACAATACCGCCGAACCAAAGTATGACATGCTGGTAAGCAGTATGACTTATATCGCCCACAACTCACTTGTGTTCTACTCGTGCACAACATCAACGCATAAAACCTAGGCTCGGATGCCAATGTTGGGGAACGTAGTAATTTCAAAATTTTCCTACGCACACACAAGATCATGGTGATGCATAGCAACGAGAGGGGAGAGTGTTGTCTACGTACCCTCGTAGACCGGAAGCGGAAGCGTTAGCACAACGTGGTTGATGTAGTCGTACGTCTTCACGGCCCGACCGATCAAGCACCAAAACTACGGCACCTCCGAGTTCTAGCACACGTTCAGCTCGATGACGATCCCCGGACTCCGATCCAGGAAAGTGTCGGGGAAGAGTTCCGTCAGCACGACGGCGTGGTGATGATCTTGATGTTCTACCGTTGCAGGGCTTCGCCTAAGCACCGCTACAATATTATCGAGGATTATGGTGGAGGGGGGCACCGCACACGGCTAAGAGAACGATCACGAAGATCAACTTGTGTGTCTTTGGGGTGCCCCCCTGCATCCGTATATAAAGGAGCAAGGGAGGAGGAGGCCGGCCCTAGGAGGGGGCGCGCCAAGTATGGAGTCCTACTAGGACTCCCTAGTCCTAGTAGGATTCCACCTCCCATATGGAATAGGAGAAGAGGAAGGGAAAAGGAGAAGGAAGGAAGGGGGCGCCCCCTTCCCTAGTCCAATTCGGACCAGACCAAGGGGAGGGGTGCGGCCACCCTTGAGGCCCTTTTCCTTCTTTCCCGTATGGCGCAATAAGGCCCAATACGTATTCCCGTAACTCTCCGGTACTCCGAAAAATACCCGATTCACTCGGAACCTTTCCGATGTCTGAATATAGTCGTCCAATATATCGATCTTTACGTCTCGACCCTTTCGAGACTCCTCGTCATGTCCCCGATCTCATCCAGGACTCTGAACTCCTTCGGTACATCAAAACTCATAAACTCATAATATAACTATCATCGAAACCTTAAGCGTGCGGACCCTACGGGTTCGAGAACAATGTAGACATGACCGAGACACATCTCCGGTCAATAACCAATAGCGGAACCTGGATGCTCATATTGGCTCCCACATATTCTATGAAGATCTTTATCGGTCAAACCGCATAACAACATACGTTGTTCCCTTTGTCATCGGTATGTTACTTGCCTGAGATTTGATCGCCGGTATCTCAATACCTAGTTCAATCTCGTTCTCGTCAAGTCTCTTTACTCGTTCCATAATACATCATCCTGCAACTAACTCACTAGTTGCAATGCTTGCAAGGCTTAAGTGATGTGCATTACCGAGAGGGCCCAGAGATACCTCTCCGACAATCGGAGTGACAAATCCTAATCTCGAAATACGCCAACGCAACAAGTACCTTTGGAGACACCTGTAGAACACCTTTATAATCACCCAGTTACATTGTGACGTTTGGTGGCACACAAAGTGTTGCTCCGGTAAACGGGAGTTGCATAATCTCATAGTCATAGGAACATGTATAAGTCATGAAGAAAGCAATAGCAACAAACTAAACGATCAAGTGCTATGCTAACGGAATGGGTCAAGTCAATCACATCATTCTCCTAATGATGTGATCCCATTAATCAAATGACAACTCATGTCTATGGTTAGGAAACATAACCATCTTTGATCAACGAGCTAGTCAAGTAGAGGCATACTATTGACACTCTGTTTGTCTATGTATTCACACATGTATTATGTTTCCGGTTAATACAATTCTAGCATGAATAATAAAAATTTATCATGATATAAGGAAATAAATAATAACTTTATTATTGCCTCTAGAGCATATTTCCTTTAGCATAAACTAGGGTTTAAGCTTCTGTCATTCTAGCAACCCATCATCTACTTATTACTCCCCAATGCCTTCCTCTAGGCCAAACAATGGTGAAGTGTCATGTAGTCGACGTTCACATAACACCACTAGAGGAGAGACAACATACATCTCATCAAAATATCGAACGAATACCAAATTCACATGTCTACTAATAGCAAGACTTCTCCCATGTCCTCAGGAACAAAAGTAACTACTCACTAAGCATAAACATGTTCATAATCAGAGGGGTATTACTATGCATATAGGATCTGAACATATGATCTTCCACCAATTAAACCAACTAGCATCAACTACAAGGAGTAATCAAGACTACTAGCAACTTACTAGCACCAATCCCGGACTTGGAAACAAGAATTGGATACAAGAGATGAACTAGGGTTTTGAGAGGAGATGGTGCTGATGAAGATGTTGATGGAGATTGCCCTCTCCCGATGAGAGGAGTGTTGGTGATGACGATGGCGATGATTTCCCCCTCCGGGAGGGAAGTTTCCCCGGCATAACAGCTCTGCCAGAGCCCTAGATTGGTTCCGCCAAGGTTCCACCTCGTGGCGGCGGAGTTTCGTCCGCGAAGATGGCTTATTATTTTTTCCCATCGAAAGACTTCATATAGCAGAAGATGGCCACCGGATATAAAGAACAACTTTATTATTTCCTTATATCATGATAAATGTTTATTATTCATGCTAGAATTGTATTAACCGGAAATTAGTACATGTGTGAATACATAGACAAACAGAGTGTCACTAGTTTGCCTCTACTTGACTAGATCGTTGAATCAATGGTGGTTATGTTTCCTAACCATAGACATGAGTTATCATTTGATTAAGGGGATCACATCATTAGAGAATGATGTGATTGACTTGACCCATCCGTTAGCTTAGCACGATGATCGTTTAGTTTGTTGCTATTGCTTTCTCCATAACTTATACATGTTCCTATGACTATGAGATCATGCAACTCCCGAATACCGGAGGAACACTTTGTGTGCTACCAAACGTCGCAACGTAACTGGGTGATTATAAAGGTGCTCTACAGGTTTTTTCGATGGTGTTTGTTGAGTTGGCATAGATCAAGATTATGATTTGTCACTCTCATTGTCGGAGAGGTATCTCTGGGCCCTCTCGGTAATGCACATCAATATAAGCCTTGCAAGCAATGTAGCTAATGAGTTAGTTACGGGATGTAGCATTATGGAATGAGTAAAGAGACTTGCCGGTAACGAGATTGAACTAGGTATTGAGATACCGACGGTCGAATCTAGGACAAGTAACATACAGATGACAAAGGGAACAACGTATGTTGTTATGCGGTTTGACCGATAAAGATCTTTGAGGGAGTCCTAGATTAGGGGGTGTTCGGATAGCCGGACTATACCTTCAGCCGGACTCCTGGACTATGAATATACAAGATTGAAGACTTCGTCCCGTGTCCGGACGGGACTTTCCTTGGCGTGGAAGGCAAGCTTGGCGTTTTGGATATGCGGATCTCCTACCATTGTAACCGACTCTATGTAACCCTAACCCTACCCGGTGTCTATATAAACCGGAGGGTTTTAGTCCGTAGGACAACATACACATCAACAATCATACCATAGGCTAGCTTCTAGGGTTTAGCCTCCTCGATCTCGTGGTAGATCTACTCTTGTACTACCCATATCATCAATATTAATCAACTAGGACTTGGGGTTTTACCTCCATCGAGAGGGCCCGAACCTGGGTAAAACTTCGTGTCCCTTGTCTCCTGTTACCATCCGGCCTAGACGCACAGTTCGGGACCCCCTACCCGAGATCCGCCGGTTTTGACACCAACATTGGTGCTTTCATTGAGAGTTCCTCTGTGTCGTCGCTGTCAGGCTCGATGGCTCCTACGATCATCGATAGCAATGCAGTCCAGGGTGAGACCTTCCTCCCCGGACAGATCTTCGTCTTCGGCAGCTTCGCACTGCGGGCCAATTCGCTTGGCTGTCTGGAGCAGATCGAAAGCTACGCCCCTGGCCGTCGGGTCAGATTTGGTAGTTTAAACTACACGGCTGACATCCGCGGAGACTTGCTCTTCGATGGATTCGAGCCATTGCCAAGCGCGCCGCACTGTCACGATGAGCATGATCTAGCACTATTCCTGTAGCATCATCATCACCGTCATCACACCGTCGTGCTGACGAAGCTCTCCCTCGAAGCTCTACTGGATCATGAGTTCATGGGACGTCACCAAGCCGAACGTGTGCAGATCGCGGAGGTGCCATACCTTCGGTGAAGGAAATATGCGCTAGAGGCAATAATAAAGTTGTTATTTATATTTTCTTATATCATCATAAATGTTTATTATTCATGCTAGAATTGTATTAATCGGAAACTTAGTACATGTGTGAATACATAGACAAATAGAGTGTCACTAGTTTGCCTCTACTTGACTAGCTCATTGAATCAATGATGGTTATGTTTCCTAACCATAGACATGAGTTGTCATTTTATTAACGGGATCACATCATTAGAGAATGATGTGATTGACTTAACCCATATGTTAGCTTAGCACGATGATCGTTTAGTTTGTTGCTATTACTTTCTCCATAACTTACACATGTCCCTATGACTATGAGATCATGCAACTCCCGAATACCGGAGGAACACATTGTATGCTACCAAACGTCACAACGTAACTGGGTGATTATAAAGGTGCTCTACAGGTGTCTCTGATGGTGTTTGTTGGGTTGGCATAGATCAAGATTAGGATTTGTCACTCCGATTGTCGGAGAGGTATCTCTGGGCCCTCTCGGTAATGTACATCACTATAAGCCTTACAAGCAATGTAGCTAATGAGTTAGTTACGGGATGTAGCATTACGGAATGAGTAAAGTGACTTGCCGGTGACGAGATTGAACTAGGTATTGAGATACCGACGATCAAATCTCGGGCAAGTAACATACCGATGACAAAGGGAACAACGTATATCGTTATTCCGTTTGACCGATAAAGATCTTCGTAGAATATGTAGGAGCCAATATGAGCATCCAGGTTCCGCTATTGGTTATTGACCGGAGACGTGTCTTGGTCATGTCTATACCTATACTAATCCTAGACTTCCTAGAAATTCCCACGTTAATTAGATTTTACGAGCCGTTAATCTGGTGGGACCAAATTATTACGGTGTAGATTGATTCACAAATTCCTTCATAGTCACATTTCTCCTAATCTCTGAGATATTTTTTTTGCTAGCTCAATCTCTCATGTTTCTCTCCTTTCTTCTCACGCACCTCTTTCTCTCATGTGTTCCATTCAAACTCTTAGGTTTGTCTCTCTTATCTCTGTCTATCTACCATTAATTAATCACAGGAAAAAACATATCCATCTCTCCTGCTTCTCTCTTTACTTCTCACGCACCTCTCTCTCTCATCTGTCCCATTCAAACTCTCAGCTATGTCTTTCTTCTATCTATTTACATTACTAATTAATCACAGAAAAAAATATCATCAAGATTAATTAGAAAAGGCCAGGTTAGCTTTACTTCAGCCATGGATCCCATGTGCTAAAGGTGTTTATTCAATCAAAAAATCGTTTTCTTAGACTATTTATTCTTGATTTTGTTTCTTCCCCATTTGAAGTTGAATCCATCACATCTTTTCCTTTGGATCCCGATTCAATGCTTTCAGCAAGGTAATAAATCGCGGTCGAAACACAAACCTCTCATCAAATCGCGGCGATTTGATCTATTCAGGAAATCGCGGGCAATCGCGCCGAGATTGCGGAAGATCGTGAGTTTCCTTCCTTAACGATCGTGGGAGATTTTCCTGCCGCTAATTCGTTGCGCACGATTTTTTCCCTTGGTTTTTAATGCTTTTCATGGATTCAATCTCGAACCTGTCCCCAAGCAACTTTACTTGGTTGGATTTCTATCGCTTATTTCTTTTCCTCTTACACGACTGCTATGGTGTTTTATTGCAGATGTGTGATACAAGTTGAACAAGGAAGGTGCGAGGTGATACAAGTTAAAGATTAGCGTGGCCTGGAAGGCGACAACCACAGCTAGAGACGCCCGCCATTCACATGATTTGTAATCAGCAACAGCTTGACTTTGGCGTCAAGGATATAACAAGGACAAAATCGTTCCCCATCTGCATGAGTTACTCCTCGCATCCCAATTGAATAAACATTTGTTTGAGATAATATTCAGAGAAAATAGTATGCAGGTTCAGTTGTTTCTTTTCAGATGATTGTGGAGATTTATAGTTCATAAAGGATAAAAGCTAACAAAATAACCTTCAAACCAATGCTCAAGTTCCAGAATTTAGGATATGGTGTATTACATGGTATACATACTCTCTAACTAACAGTCATCAGTCGGTATTTTTTTCCAAATATTTGTTCTACATGTCAATGCGTATTCTTATTGCTGCCAATGAATTGCATAGATTGTTTTATGCTCATTAAGTAAAAGTAGCTATTGTGTTGTGTGCCGATCAGTTTGTTTATTGCTGCAAACCAAATTGACCCTCATCTCTCTCTCTCTAAAGAATTAGTGGCTATACATGGCTCTTCATATGACTTCTGCATGTTCAGATCTTTATGTATGTTTATTCTTGCATTATGTACTTGATCTAGCAAGTTTTGATTACAATTTTTTTTAATATCTTGCCCACTGTAGTTGATTGAACTCGGACACTGGCTATTTTGAAGGAATGGTCAAGAGCGACGCGCATCAAGATCAGTTTGTTTTTCTACTATTATACTTGGATTGGATCTGATTACTGCTGCTCATGTTCTCAAATAGTAAGAGCTCTGGTTTATTACTTATTAACACCACTTTTTATTCATGAGATATAGTTGTCATAGCAACTTACATCAGACTTGCTGAAGAAGCGTAGACAACTCATGGGATTTCAAAGATTCAAGATTATTGTGATTCGAATTGAGTGATATATTGAAAGAAACTAAATGGCTACAAGTACCGTGGTTGCTAATAGTTACGAGTCTTGGAATATACAGGGATCAAAACATTAATGTGAGAAGGTCAAAAAATTGACGAGGATTCTTTGGACAGTGTAGTCATAGTAACATTAACAGCTGTCAGAAATTTGAAAGCTGTGGATTTATATTAATAGGATGTAAGTATTGTTATGTTCATGTCGGTTTGAAAATCATCAGGTAACCCAATACCTTTACATGCAAAATTTTGCTGAAACATAAATAGATTTGCGAACAGAGAAATGAGATCGAAGTAAAGATTTCACAGAACCCATTGATTGCGATGAGGTGTGGATTGGCGTTGTGCTGAGCAGAACTCTGTGATTGTAGCAATAAATTTCTATACGCAACGAGGTCTGAGCAGAAATCCATGATTGCAGATGTCATCTTAGCTTATTATTTTCTTTGAAATTTTTGTATTGTGCTTCCATTTTATTTTGTCTTGGTACACAAATATAGATACGATTTAGTAAATCGATAGAAAATTCATACGCAATGGTACATAATTTCTGTTTCTAGATGCTCTATGTTAGGACCTCCTAATTTTGAAGTTGTTGAAATGAAGCCGACAGAGCAATGTTGATTAGCAGAGCAATGTTAGTACAGAATTTCTTCTTGAAAATAACCAGTATTAGTCCTGAAGTTTGTAGATTATTATTTATTATGTTTGCAGGTTAAATATCACGAGTCATCCCGGGAAAAAATCTAACAACTTATCAACTTTGTTATGATACTATCCTAACTATCATGAAAAATCACTTCACAATGATAGATATTCTCATTCCGATGAGCTATATAAAAACAGGTACATGTCAATGTCCGTGGGTAGGAATGAGAAGCTCACTCACTGCCAAACGAACTATCTCTCATGGCATAGTCTCTTATGTGTGGACAAGCTATGGTCTCCGATGCTAAGCTAGAATATTCTAACCTGTACGATCAAGTTTTCTCATATTATTATATGGTGTAGTAATAAATTTCTCCTTGTGGTTTCTATTTTCTGACATATAGCAAGTTTTTATGATAAATTTAATATATTTACTAATCCATTGTGTAAATCAATTGGTGTTGTACTATTATATTCGAAAATACTTTCTTTCAAAGAGCACCCTTTCAAATTTTGTTCCAATAATAAATGTGTGTGAAGATCTTTATCTATTTTTTTTCATGATGAGTGCTTTTCAAAGTGATCGGATTGAATATAGATAGTCTGGTTATAATGTGTGCTATAGTTGCCATGGTACTTCTTGCATGAACTAATGCCTGTATTTTTTCCTGCAGGCCTCTGCTTGAATGCTATTTCAGATGGTAAATAAATTAGTGAAGAAAGATTCTTATGACTGGAATCACCTGGTAAATTTCCTTACCAAGGCGATTCTCCTGTTTTGCACTGAAATTTCAGGTGTTATGTAAACTTTAAAGATAACAGTGATGAAGGTGCCATTGTATGGCTTAGAATTTTTGTTATACCTGATATTAAATTACAAATTTCATTAATTAAGTCGTATTTTTGTTGGACATTTAATATGTCAACTAAGAGGAGTTTGCCAAGCTTTATCTTTCCAAATCCGGTGAATGATGTAACTATTTTATGTAATCAAGAAAGCTTCCCATGATGACTTCCCCAAAATAAGTATGCAGGGCAACGAGAAAAGTGTAATCGAGCTCCGGTATTAGGAGTGGGATAAAATTAAGATAATGTATGAATAGCTAAAATAAACTACATGTAGTTTCTACGACTTTCCATGTTCACAGTCTCTTCCAGATTTTCAGTCATATAAAAACAAGAATAAGATATGAAAAATAACACAAGCTGCGCCAAAAATAAGATGTCATAAAATCTTTTTAAGGTCATGAAAGTGACTACATTCGGCTTACATCACTTTATATAAAAGTTAAAAGTTTACATTACTTTAGCGTCCTTTCTTCTTATAGATTTATGCTTTACTAACAATTTTACTAGGGTAATGTTTTCCAGCAAAGGTTCCCTGGGAAGTGTGGCAATTGTGATTGTTTTGGTGGCAACTTTAGGCTTGCGAGGACGGACAAAGATAGCAATTTGAGTTTTCAAGCACAACACTTTTTGGCGGAAAACACAAATATAATGCAGTGTAGTTGTCATGCTCGCGACAACTAAAATTACCATCAAAACATTCATAATTGTCAACTTTACCTTGGTACGTTCGTAGGCTATTGGGGTCCTTTTACTAAGCCAAACATTTTTTATAACAACTTTGACTTATTTTCCTACCTAATCTAAACAAGCTAGGTAAGACACTGTAGAGTTTAAACTTTAAGACGCCGAGGAAGAGTCTAATTGTTCATGAATATTTTATCACATACTACAGGAACATAACATTTAATTCTATTATGGGAACAGATAAAAATGCATTTTTATGTCATGTGTTTTCTTCCACGACTATACTCCATGACTCGGTGTAGCTCTGAATTTGGAACCATTTTCATAGCACTTAGGATGTCAAAATTGCATTCTTTTCAACAAACCGAACTTTACATGTTTACAATATGAATCCTTCAAAAGTCTTATATTATATTTTGTACCTCTAAACATTGTGTATCTAAGAAATAATGCTGTTAATATATTCATTTATCCTTTTTAGAAAATACTAGCGCCCGCGCGGAAGCACAGGTTGACGACTAGAATTCATCGAACCATTCCATTCAACTTGAATTTATACAACATTTTTAAGGTCATAGTAAGGATAGTATGGTTATCGATTATATCCTCGGTTAAACACTAAGCAAAATTTCCCTAAATGTGAATCTGATTTTATTACCCCTAGATTCTTTAACCCAAAAAGTTAGTGCTAACCACTACTAGAGGTTTTGTAAAATATATTTTTTCTTTCACACATGGAAGTGTAACTAACCATGTTGCAACTATGTTGTAGAAATTTACCTTAATTTAGATGCATATATATTTCTTATCAATCCTAAATAGGATTCTGGTATAGGAATTCATCACCATTCACAAAAGGTACATCCACATACGTGGGCATGCACACCAACGTAGGTTTAACCCATTTAAGTTAGCATATGGATTGGGATACAGATGGCATTTCTTCAAGCTTTTTTATATGAAGGTAAACACTTGCATGTTTTTTGCGGAAAAAACACTTAGATGTTCTCAGTAGTATTTAAAAAAAAACTAAAGTTATAAAGTTAGCTTACAAGTTTACAATCTCATATGAACAATTCATGAATAGAAAATCGAAGGCAACCAAAGCTATTGATACATGACCAAATAATAATGTTATGTAGAATCGGACTAGCCCGTGCAAATGCACGGGTTGACGACTAGTCTACATAGTTCTCGAACCCGTAGGGTCCGCACGCTTAACATTCGGTGACGATCGTATTATGAGTTTATGTGTTTTGCTGTACCAAAGGTAGTTCGGAGTCCTGGATATGATCAAGGACACGACGAGGAGTCTCGAAATTGTCGAGACATAAAGATCGATATATTGGACGACTATATTTGGACATCGGAATGGTTTCGGGTGAGATCGGGCATTTACCGATGTACCGGGAGGTTACCGGAACCCCCCGGGAGGTATATGGGCCATAGTGGGAGAGAGGAGAAGGGAGCAAAGGAGGGGGCGCCCCCAGCCCAATTCGAATTGGGAGGCCCCCCCTTTCGTTCGTCCTTCATCCTCCTTCCTTTTCTCCTAATCCAACTAGGGAAGGGGGGAATCCTACTCTCGGTGGGAGTAGGACTCCCCTTGGGGTGCGCCTAGGAGGCCGGCCTCTTCCCCCTCCTCCACTCCTTTATATACGGGGGAGGGGCGCCCCATAGACACAGGTTGATCATTGATCTCTTATCCGTGTGTGGTGCCCCCCTCCACCATAGTCCACCTCGGTCATATGTAGCGGTGCTTAGGCGAATCCCTGTTTCGGTAGCATCATCATCACCGTCATCACATCGTCGTGCTGACGAAGCTCTTCCCTGAAACTCTACTGGATTGTGAGTTTGTGGGACGTCACCAAGCCGAACGTGTGCAGATCGCAGAGGTGCCATACCTTCGGTGCTAGGATCGGTCGATCGCGAAGACGTACAACTACATCAACCGCTTGTCATAACGCTTCTGCTTATGGTCTACGAGGGTACGTAGACAACACTCTTCCCTCTCGTTGCTATGGATCATCATGATCTTGCGCGTGCGTAGGAATTTTTCTGAAATTGCTGCGTTCCCCAACAGTGGCATCAGAGCCAGGTTTATGCGTAGATGTTATATGCACGAGTAGAACACAAAGGAGTTGTGGGCGTGGATATATACATATTGCTTGCCGTCACTAGTTGATTCTTGATTCGGCGGGATTGTTGGATGTAGCGGCCCAGACCGACATTACGTGTACGCTTACACGAGACTGGTTCTACCGACATGCTTCGCACACAGGTAGCTAGTGGGTGTCTGTTTCTCCAGTTTTAGTTGAATCGGATTCAATGAACATGGTTTTTTCTGAAGATCAAAAAGCAATCACTATACCACTTTGTGGTTTTTGATGCGTAGGTAAGAACGGTTCTTGCTCAGCCCATAGCAGCCACATAAAACTTGCAACAACAAAGCAGAGGAGGTCTAACTTGTTTTTGCAGGGCATGTTGTGATGTGATATGATCAAGACATGATGCTAAATTTTATTGTATGAGATGATCATGTTTTGTAACACAGTTATCGGCAACTGGCATGAGCCATATGGTTGTCGCTTTATTGTATGAAATGCAACCGTCATGTAATTGCTTTACTTTATCACTAAGCAATAGCGATAGTCGTAGAAGCAATAGTTGACGAGACGACAACGATGCTTCGATGCAGATCAAGGTGTCAAGCCGGTGATGATGGTGATCATGACGGTGCTTTGGAGATGGAGATCAAAGGCACAAGATGATGATGGCCATATCATATCACTTATATAGATTGCATGTGATGTTTATCCTTTATGCATCTTATTTTTCTTAGTTCGACGGTAGCATTATAAGATGATCTCTCACTAAATTTCAAGGTATAAATGTTCTCCCTGAGTATGCACCGTTGCTATAGTTCGTCGTGCCGAGACACCATGTGATGATCGGGTGTGATAAGCTCTACGTTCACATACAATGGGTGCAAGCCAGTTTTGCACACACAAAATACTCGGGTTAAACTTGACGAGCCTAGCATATGCAGATATGGCCTCGAAACACTGAGACCGAAAGGTCGAGTGTGAATCATATAGTAGATATGATCAACATAGTGATGTTCACCATTGAAAACTACTCCATCTCACATGATGGTCGGACATGGTTTAGTTGATATGGATCACGTGATCACTTAGATGATTTGAGAGATGTCTATCTAAGTGCGAGTTCTATAGTAATTTGATTAATTGAACTTTAATTTATCATGAACTTAGTACCTGATAGTATTTTGCATGTCTATGTTGTTGTAGATAGATGGCCCATGTTGTTGTTCCATTGAATTTTAATGCATTCCTAGAGAAAGCTAAGTTGAAAGATGATGGTAGCAACTACATGGACTGGGTCCATAACTTGAGGATTATCCTAATTGTTGCACAGAAGAATTATGTCCTGGAAGCACCGCTAGGTGACAAACCCGCTGTAGGAGCAACGCCAGATGTTATGAACACCTGGCAGAGCAAAGCTGATGACTACTCGATAGTTCGGTGTGCCATGCTTTACGGCTTAGAACTGGGACTTCAACAATGTTTTGAACCTCATGGAGCATATGAGATGTTCCAGGAGTTGAAGTTAATATTTCAAGCAAATGCCGGGATTGAGAGATATGAAGTCTCCAATAAGTTCTATAGCTGCAAGATGGAGGAGAATAGTTATGTCAGTGAACATACACTCAGAATGTCTGGGTACCACAACCACTTGACTCAGCTAGGAGTTAATCTTCCTGATGATAGTGTCATTGACAAAGTTCTTCAATCACTGCCACCAAGCTACCAGAGCTTCGTGATGAACTATAATATGCAAGGGATGGATAAGACGATTCCTGAGCTCTTCGCAATGCGAAAGGCTGCAGAGGTAGAAATCAAGAAGGAGCATCAAGTGTTGATGGTCAACAGGACCACCAGTTTCAAGAAAAAGGGTAAAGGGAAGAAGGTGAACTTCAATAAGAATAGCAAGTCAGTTGCTGCTCAAGTGAAGAAACCCAAGTCTGGACCTAAGCCTGAGACTGAGTGCTTCTACTGCAAAAGAACTGGTCACTGGAAGCGGAACTTCCCCAAGTATTTGGCGAAGAAGAAGGATGGCAAAGTGAAAGGTATATTTGATATACATGTTATTGATGTGTACCTTACTAATGCTCGTAGTAGTGCCTGGGTATTTGATACTGGTTCAGTTGCTAACATTTGCAACTCGAAACAGGGGCTACGGATTAAGCGAAGATTGGCTAAGGACGAGGTGACGTTGCGCGTGGGAAATGGTTCCAAAGTCGATGTGATCGTCGTCGGCATGCATGCTACCTCTACATCTACCTTCGGGATTAGTTTTAGACCTAAATAATTGTCCATTTTGCATCATGCTTTTATATCGATATTTACTGCATTATGGGCTGTTATTACACATTATGTCACAATACTTATGCCTATTCTCTCTTATTTTACAAGGTTTGCATGAAGAGGGACAATGCCGGCAGCTGGAATTATGGGCTGGAAAAGGCAGAAATATTAGAGACATATTCTGCACAGCTCCAAAAGTCCTAAAACTTCACGAAAGTCATTTTTGGAATTAATAAAAAACACTGAGCGGAGAAAGCACCAGAGGGGGCCCACACCCTGGCCATGAGGGTGGGGGCGTGCCCTACCCCCTGGGCACGCCCCCTGCCTTGTGGGCCCCCTGGTGGCCCTCTGATGCCCATCTTCTTCTATATGAGGTCTTTTGTCCGAGAAAAAAATCATAAGCTAGCTCACAGGACGAAACTCCGCCGCCACGAGGCGGAACCAATCTAGGGCTCCAGCAGAGCTGTTCTGCCGGGGAAACTTCCCTCTGGGAGGGGGAAATCATCACCATCGTCATCACCAATGATCCTATCATCGGTAGGAGGTCAATCTCCATCAACATCTTCACCAGCACCATCTCATCTCAAACCCTAGTTCATCTCTTGTATCCAATCTTTGTATCCAAACCTCAGATTGGTACCTGTGGGTTGCTAGTAGTGTTGATTACTCCTTGTAGTTGATGCTAGTTGGTTTACTTGGTGGAAGATCATATGTTCATATCCATTATGCATATTAATACCCCTCTGATTATGAACATGAATATGCTTTGTGAGTAGTTACGTTTGTTCCTGGGGACATGGGAGAAGTCTTGCTATAAGTAGTCATGTGAATTTGGTATTCGTTCGATATTTTGATGAGATGTATGTTGTCATCCCTCCAGTGGTGTCATGTGAACATTGACTACATGACACTTGACCATTGTTTGGGCCTAGAGGGAGGCATTGGGAAGTAATAAGTAGATGATGGGTTGTTAGAGTGACAGAAGCTTAAACCCTAGTTTATGTGTTGCTTCGTAAGGGGCTCATTTGGATCCATATGTTTCATGCTATGGTTAGGTTTACCTTAATACTTTTGTTGTAGTTGCGGATGCTTGCAATGGGGGTTAATCAGAAGTGGAATGCTTGTCCAAGTAAGGGCAGTACCCAAGCACTGGTCCACCCACATATCAAATTATCAAAGTACCGAACGCGAATCATATGAACATGATGAAAACTAGCTTGACGATAATTCCCATGTGTCCTCGGGAGCACTTTACTTCATGTAAGAGTTTGTCCAGGCTTGTCCTTTGCTACAAAAAGGATTGGGCCATCTTGCTGCAACTTATTTACTTTTACTACTTGCTACTCGTTACACATTACCTTATCACCAAACTATCTGTTACCAATAATTTTAGTGCTTGCAGAGAATACCTTACTGAAACTGCTTATCATTTCCTTCTGCTCCTCGTTGGGTTTGACACTCTTACTTATTGAAAAGGCTACGATAGATCCCCTACACTTGTGGATCATCAAGACTCTTTTCTGGCGCCGTTGCCGGGGAGTGAAGCGCCTTTGGAAGGTGGAATTTGGTAAGGAAAAAATTATATAGTGTGCTGAAATTTACTGTAACTTGTTACTATGGAACATAATACTTTGAGGGGCTTGTTCGGGGTATCTTCACCCCGACCAGTAGAGCAAAGAGTTGCTCCTCAACCTACTGAACCTACTAAAAATGTTTACTTTGAAATTCCTTCTAGTATGATAGAGAAACTGCTAGCTAATCCTTTTGCAGGAGATGGAACACTTCATCCCGATTTACACTTAATCTATGTGGATGAAGTTTGTGGATTATTTAAGCTTGCAGGTACGCCCGATGATGTTATCAAGAAGAAGGTATTCCCTTTATCTTTGAAGAGAGAGGCATTGACATGGTATAGGCTATGTGATGATATGGGATCATGGGACTACAAGCGATTGAAATTGAAATTTCATCAGAAGTTTTATCCTATGCATCTTGTTCATCGTGATCGTAATTATATATATAATTTTTGGCCTCGCGAAGGAGAAAGCATCGCTCAAGCTTGGGGGAGGCTTAAGTCAGTGTTATATTCATGCCCCAATTACAAGATCTCAAAAGAAATGATCATTCAAAATTTTTATGCTCGACTTTCTCTCAGTAATCGCTCCATGCTCGATACTTCTTGTACTTGATCTTTTATTATGAAGACCATTGAATTCAAATGGGATTTATTGGAAAGAATTAAACGCAACTCTGAAGATTGGGACCTCGATGAAGGTAAGGAGTCAGGTATAACACCTAAGTTTGATTGTGTTAAATCTTTTATGGATACCGATGTTTTCTGTGAATTTAGCACTAAATATGGACTTGACTCTGAGATAGTAGCATCTTTCTATGAATCCTTTGCTACTCATGTTGATCTCCCTAAGAAGAAGTGGTTTAAATATAATCCTCCCATTGAAGTAAAAGTAGTTGCACCTATTAAAGTTGAAGAAAAGACTATCACCTAAAATGATCCTGTTGTTCCTGTTGCTTATATTGAGAAGCCACCTTTCCTTGTTAGACTAAAGGATCATGCTAAAGCTTCAACTGTAGTCAACAAAAGTAATATTAAGACACCTAAACCCCCTAAGCAAATTAAAGTTGAATCTAAAATTGCTATGGTTAAGGATCTCTTGGCCGATAATATTGATGGGCATGTTATTTACTTCTGCAATGAAGCTGCTAGAATTGCTAGACCTGATGCTAAAAATAAACATAGACCTGTTGTAGGCATGCCTATTATTTCCGTTAAAATAGGAGATCATTGTTATCATGGCTTATGTGATATGGGTGCTAGTGCAAGCGCAATACCTCATTCCTTATACAAAGAAATTATGCATGATATTGCACCTGCTGAGATAGAAGAGACTTTTTTTGAATATGTGAGATAGAAGAGATTGATGTTACACATAAGCTTGCCAATAGAGATACTATTTCACCAGTTGGGATTGTTAGAGATGTTGAAGTCTTGTGTGGGAAAATTAAATATCCTTCTGATTTTCTTGTTCTTGGTTCCCCACAAGATGACTTTTGTCCCATTATATTTGGTAGACCCTTCTTGAATATTGTTAATGCTAAGATAGACTGTAATAAGGGTATTGTTTCTGTTGGTTTAGGGGATATGTCTCATGAGTTTAATTTTGCTAAATTTAGTAGACAACCCCGTGATGAGGAATTGCCTAGTAAAGATGAAATTATTGGTCTTGCTTCTATTGTCATGCCTCCTACTGATCCTTTAGAACAATATTTGCTAGACCATGAAAATGATATGTTTATGAATGAAAGAAGGGAAATAGATGAAGTATTCTTTAAACAGGGACCTATTCTGAAACACAACTTTCCTGTCGAAATCCTAGGGGATCTATCGTAGTTTTGTCATGGCAGATGTCCTCGTGAAAGGACTTAGTCGTGGAGCCATCGCTACGGGTTAGCTTAAAGGGGTTTAAAGCGGACAAAGGACGCAAGAGTTTATACTAGTTCGGCCCCTTACGATGAAGGTAAAAGCCTACTCCAGTTGTGATGGAATTGCTAGGGTTTCGATGACCAGGGAGCGAATCCACTTTGTCTGGCTCTCGAATTGTTGTGTGTCGTCCCTAAACCGCCGCCGGGCCACCCCTTTATATACATGGGTCGACGCCCGTCGGTTTACAGAATCCCGAGGCTTGGTCTCTACTCCTTCTATCTTATAATACAAGTTATATATCAATGTCGGTTTATGTCTATAGACCTTAACCCGCCATTGGGCCTTGGGCCTTCATGAAGCGCCACCATCTTTGTCTTCATGGGCTTCAAATAAAGTAATCATCATGGGGATAACCCGGCCTCTCCTGGCCGGTTTATGTCCAGTAGTAATATCCCCAACATTGGGCCCAGATTGATTTGAACTTGTTCATGTCAATCTTCAACACTTAGAAAAATTCCTCCCTTTGCACCTTTGCATAGATCTTGTAAACCGACATGACGTCATCCTCCAGATTTGTAGTAAACCACCGTGACGTCACCTGTTATTAAAGCCGAATATACCCTTTATTAATGAGCATCCAACAATCGAGGCAACAACCTTGTTATATATCCATTTTTTGGGCTCCTCGATTCTTGCGCATGTCGCTTATCTCTTTGCCTTATAAATAGGGCTGAGGATCCCTTTCCTTTTCCTCCTGTTGCCTCTTCGTCTCTTCTTCATCTTCGCGATGCCTCTGCACCCGAGCGTCGTCGCCGTTGTCAAACTTCGCCTCTACCTCATCGTCAGCCACTGCATCAACCTGACTGAACCAGAAAAATGTGGCGCACCTCCTTTACTTCAACAACTTCGGTAAATCTTCCCCTCTTTCCTTTGTAGATGCACTTAGTGTTCACATGGGTTCATGGCGTTCTTCTCTTGTTCTTCGTCAGTCCATACACAGCAGACCTGAACCTTAATGCGTTCCGTGTGGTAGCTATAGTAGTCCTTATTTTGGCTATCAAACCAAGCCTTATATGCATAAAAACCGAGCTAGACCTTTGTGAACTGCTCCAGGACCAACTTTTTTAGGTCTAAATCTTTTTCTTTTCCTTACTTGTGGTAGATTCAAAATTCCCATGTGATCCTGTGAAATCTGTTTTCCTCACTTAGTCATTTTTTGCCTCAGATCTGTACCTTCCTTGTCTGCGTAGGCGGTTTATCCTTGTAGAAAATAATCTGTCATATGCCATTAGTCCCCTTGTAAACCGCCCATCGCTTTACCATTTATAACAGCATCAGCCTCCGGTTTAACAATTTTACATGCTTGGATTCCTTTTTCTTTAACCTGTTGCGCTTTATGCCTTGTCAATCATGAATCGCAAACTGACAGTAATCTTTTCCAGCTCTTCACTTGCAATGGACAAACAATTTTATGCCTGTAACTGGGTCCCTTCCTGGGTTTCTGAGGAGCAACTAGATGGATGCGTCAAAATTGGCACCTTACCGAAGCGGAGTGAAATCCAGTGGAGAGTCCCCGGTCCAGAAAACCCTCCTACCCCAGAGATGGAGAAGTAGTAGTGTTTGTTGATCACATGAGTCGTGGCTTTAAACCGCATGGATCTAAGTTCTTCCGTGATGTGCTTGCCAATTTCCAGATCCATCCTCAAGACATTGGACCAAATTTTGTGTCCAATGTTTGTGACTTTCAAGTATTTTGTGAAGCATACCTGCAAGAGGAGCCAACCATTGAGCTATTCTGGGACTTTTTCTATTTGAACCGCCGTACTAAGTTTGTAGACGGGCCCAATACCGAACAGGGCGGCGTTTCAATTCAGAAGAGAAAAGATGTCAGTTTCCCTCATGCCAAACTCCATAACCATCCTAAAGACTGGAACCAAACTTGGTTTTACTGTAAAGACACCTCCCCTAATGATGAGAACCCTTTGTCGGGTTATCGTCCTCACCGGCTTACGAAAACACATCCATTTCCGCAGCAGTTGACTACCAAAGAGCGGGCTACATATGCTCCACAGCTCTCTAAGCTCAGGGCCTTTATGGCCAATGGTCTAACAGGAGTTGATTTTGTCCGCTGCTGGATCTCATGGAGTATATTGCCTTTAAGCCGTCGCTCCGGTTTAACGTGTGAGTATACTGGTGAAGAAAAAGACTCTCAACGTCATATTGATATTCAGCTGACAGAAGTTGAAGTTACTGAAGCTGTGAAGAAGATACTGAATGAATCGGAGGCTGTCTATAGCAAGACTGGGTTAAGTCCCTTCTACACTTTGAATAAACCGCCAGCGGTAAGCACTGCCTCACTCCTGCTTGTGCAATCTCCTATAACTTCTGTCCATTCTTTTAACAGGGTGATGACCCATTTTGGAAGAAGAAGCCTCGAGAAAAACCGGCGAAGACCCCTCGACCTAAGACGAAGGTGGTCAAGAGGCCTGCAAGAAGAAGACGGTTGAATCCACCGGGCTGAACCTCGACGAAGACCTTGATAATCCGGACTCAGAGGTAGAACTTGACTCTCTTGGTTCGCTTTTCATACACCTCATTGACAATGATTATTATCAGGATGATGCTGAAGGCAGCCAGGGTGATGACACAGAGGTAATTACTCTTTCCTCCAGTTCAGGCACTCCGTCAACACAGAAAATCCGTCAAACAATCCAGAAAATAAAATTTTCTCACCCTCATGCTCACTTGGACCCAAAATTTCTTTTGAAGAAGCAGCAGCACGAAGCTCGCCGTACAACCCGGCACAGCGGCCAAGTAGTCACTTCAGCCGGTTTACCGAGCACTCCGGTTCGGAAACGTCGACCTGAGGTCTCACCCACTTCTGATACTTCTTGTCCCAAGGCAGGTTATTACCGACAACCTCTTAATCCGTCCGATTCAAATTATCAGGGAACGCCCCATTCATCATCTAGCGAGTCGACGGCCACACAACTCCCTCCCCTTAAAACAGTTGCTGGGTAAGTACTTTAACTGAATCTTTTGACGCTTTATATTTGCATGCTATATTAACCCTTGCATCTTTTTTCCTTTCAGAGCCAAGGCTAGGCCCAACAAGAAGGCTCGGGTGAATAAACATCTGACGACCACGTGGTTGTTAAACCGGAGCAAACTACAGAACCGAAAGGTCCAAATGTGGACGCCATGTTTGATGAACCGCCCCTCAAGATCATGATTTTAATGAACAAGCAGAAGTTGAAATAGCAGATCTTGCTGATAAACCGACGAGCCCGGTTCGTACTGATGATGGACCGTCTAGTCCAGTTAAGGCTACTGATATCCCGTCAACTCCAGTGAAGGCTACCGGTGACAAGGAAGATGATGTTATCATCACTGGTGTTGGCCACACCTCCCCTAGCAACCATGTTGAATTATCAAAACATAGCGCCAAGGAGGAACGTTCTGCTCTGGAGAAAGGCAAATGGAGCAAAGATTTATCAAGCTATGCTCACCTCAACGCCCAGGAACTCCACTCTGGTTTTTTAAACCGTCTGTACACAAACCGTGACTACGAAGCCAGTTTAGTTAACTTGATGAAGGAGCATTATGAGGTAATTACATAACCTTTTCTCTCTTAAGTCCAATTGTAAGTACCAACTCTAGTAGCCCCCAAGGGCCGATTTATGATGGCAATCGAAAACTGGGACTTTGTAATATCTTAACTCTGCATACTTATCCTCCAAGGGTCGGTTGATCCTTTAAAAATGAACCGGTACTTTTAGCATTGTAATCCTGTAACTTTCGCCTATGTAGTCCCCAAGGGCCGGTTTATCTTTCCAAGGTGAACCGGGACTTTAACCACTGTTACTTTGAGCAGATGTACATTAGCCCCCAAGTGCCAAGAATAATGCTTGCATTACACTTGGGACTTTGAAAAAAATTCTAATAATGAAGCGAATAGGCATTAGCCCCCAAGTACAAAGTGCATAACTTGTTATGTGCTTGGTACTTCAAATATATACTACCCACTGATGATATGTCTTTCTTTTATAGGCTGAGCTGAGCAAAAAGGACGCCCAAACCGCTGATCTTCAAGAGAACATTAAATCTCAGCAAGCGGAGGCTTCTAAAGCCAAGGAAGAACTGACCAATGTCTTTCAGCCATGGAGAAGCTGAAGGAGACCTTTAAGAAGGAACAGGCAGATTGGGACACAGAGAAGGCCGATTTAACAAAGAGAGCCGAAGACGTAGAAGCAGCCCTTAAACCGGTGGTCAAATAACTTACTGGTTTAAAGCAGTAAATAAATGCTATGACCTCTTCTGTATTTGGTAAGTATCCTCATCTGATGTTTTTCAATTCATTTTAGCTTATCAGTTACCGGTTTACTGATGCTTTGCAATGTCACAGGGACCCGCATTACCCATCTGGGATCTGACATGCGGATGAAGCTGAAGGCTACCTATACTTTGATAGAGCAGCTATAGTCCGGACCCCAATGGGCTATTTGCACCACTACTCATAACAGGCCTCCTCCAACGTTAATAAAAGAAACTATTGAGAAGCTATCTGTAACACCCCGGATGTAACTTTCCCAATTTGTACTCCAACTCTTGCCGTTTCGACTTTAAGTTATTTTATTTTCTCGGGTTCGGGTTTTGTCTCCGTGTGTTGTTGTCGTTGTCATGCATCTCATATCATGTCATCATGTGCATTGCATTTGCATACGTGTTCGTCTCATGCATTCGAGCATTTCCCCGTTGTCCGTTTTGCATTTTGGCGTTTTGTTCTCCTCCGGTGGTCATTTCTACCTTTCTTTCGTGTGTAGGGTTTAAACATTTCCGGATTGGACCGAGACTTGCCAAGCGGCCTTGGTTTACTACCGGTAGACCGCCTGTCAAGTTTCGTACCATTTGGACTTCGTTTGATACTCCAACGGTTAACCGAGGGACCGAAAAGGCCTCGTGTGTGTTGCAACCCAACACCCCTCCAATTTGGCCCAAAACCCACCTAAACCCTCTCCATCATCTAGAGCGTTTGATCACGATAGCGTGGCCGAAAACCGCACCTCATTTGGACACTCCTAGCTCCCTCTACCTCTATTTAAAGACCCCCTCCGAAATGCTCCTTCTCCTCCCCCCCCCGAAACCATAGTCCCCTTCGTCTCCACGCGCCGGCACACGATTTTTCGTCCGACCGGACACGTCCGAATCTGCCGCCGCCGCCACGTGGCGCTCTGCCATTCGCCCGCCGTCCCGGCCCACATCGCCGCCCCGCCGACCCGTCGGGGCCCGGATCGGGCCCTCCCGCCCCAGGACGCCGCCACCGCCACCCGCGAGCACCCGAGCCCCGCGCCGCCGCTCGCCACATCGCCGGCCGCCGTGCGCCGCCCGGCAACGACCTCGCCTCTCCTCTCCTCGCCTTGCCTCTCTGCCACCCCGCGCCTCGCCGGAGCGCGTGCCGCCGCCCTTGCCGCGGATCCGGTCGGGCCGGACCGGATCCGGCCGTCCCTGACCTCCCCGGCCATCCTCCGGCGCCGCCCCGCCGCCACATCGCCGGCGAAGACACCGGCGTCACCGTTGACCTCAAACCCTAGATCCGGAGGTCGAATTCTAATAAGTCCCAGATTTTTCTAGTTCCAAGTGCCTATGTTCATCATGTCGTAACTTTGCATCGGTAGCTTCGTTTTGGGCATATAGCATATCAAAATGTTCACCTCAGAAAGTACATCATTTCATTCCACTGCATCATTTGCATTTGAGTTCATCTTGATGCCCGAAATGCTGTTAGAAGAGGGCTACTTGGGATAATTGTCAGATCTGCTACTCCATTTAGCTTTTTGCCATTTTTGCCATGATTAATGTGTGCCTGATATGCCCATGAGTTTTACATATGTTTTGTTAAGGGATTTTTAATCTTTCGAGAGGTGCAACCCATATATTTTTGTGATGTGTGTGGTGACTAGAACAAGCTTGCAAAGTGGTGCACTTGGTAATTCTGATTTCAGGGACTTAGCATTTCCACCAAGTCCTTGAGCTATTTATCTCGTGTTGCCATATGTTCATGTTGTTTCCTAGTGATCCGTGTCTCTTTTGAGGATGATCAGTAAGGATGTTTTGTTAATCTTGTAGTGCTCTATCCATCCATGTCTTTGTTTGCAATTATGGAGCACCCTAGCTTGAGTCAATCGAGCTCTACTTTTGCTACTTTGTGAATCTGGGTAGATTATCAACTTGTTTGCAATTTTGCCGATGATGTTGTAGTTGATCCATGCATGCTATGTTATTGTTCTTGTCATGTCTAGCTTGTATTTTGTGTATTCTTGATGGATGTATGCTTAGCTTATCATGACTTGCACCGTAGTGAGTGCATCGAGCTCGTAAACATGCCTACTTGATATCTGTTTTCAGCATGCTCCAGTTTTCACTAAGTCTGTGATCTGATTATGTTTTTGCCATGTTCACATGCTTGCAATTGTATTTTTTGATCCCTTTTGGCTCAAGGTCACTAAGGGACTTTTGTTAAGCTCTTTGAGTAGCTCCACGTCATGCTTTACTTTGCCATGCTCAGGTCCTGTAGCATGTATTTTTGTTGCTCCGAAGTGTGCTACCTGATCTGAAATTCCAGACAAGTGTTAATTTCACTAAGTCTGAAATCTGTTTACCATATGCATTTTTGCCATGCTTGTTTAAACATGTTAATGGATGAATTGGCCGTAGCTCAGTGCTAGACTTTTGTTAAGCATCATGAATGCATCCCTGCCATGTATTTTGTTGTCTTGTTTGAGTGATGTAGCATGTTCTTCTCATTGCATTTAGATGGCTACTTGCTGTAAATCGTAGACCGGTGTCATATTTGAATCGCTTGCCAGTTCCAAACGGTAACTCCGATTCCGGCGTTCTTTATACCATTTTCAAGCGATTTCATCTCATCTTTCCAATGGCACACTTGGATTTCCAAGTTGAGGCCAGGTTCTTGCATTTCCTGTCACATCTTGCATATGCATCCCGCATCGCATCCCGCATAGCATACCATCATTGCATCATATTGTTTGATCCTTGCACGTGGTTGATTATGTCCTTGTTGCTTGTTTGTCTTGTTTGGGTAGAGCCGGGAGACGAGTTCGCTAACGAGGAGCCCGTTGAGTTTGCTTTCGAGGATCCAGTCAACTCTGACAACTTTGCAGGGCAAGATGATCATACCCTCGAAATCACTACTATCTTTGCTATGCTACTTTGCTCGCTCTTTTGCTATGCCAATGCTACGATGCCTACCACTTGCTTTCAAGCCTCCCAAATTGCCATGTCAAACCTCTAACCCACCATGTCCTAGCAAACCGTTGATTGGCTATGTTACCGCTTTGCTCAGCCCCTCTTATAGCGTTCCTAGTTGCAGGTGAAGATTGGAGGCTGTTCCTTGTTGGAACATTTATATACTTGTTGGGATATCATTATATTATCTTGTTATCTTAATGCATCTATACACTTGGTAAAGGGTGGAAGGCTCGGCCTCTCGCCTAGTGTTTTGTTCCACTCTTGCCGCCCTAATTTCCGTCATATCGGTGTTATGTTACCGGATTTTGCATTCCTTACGCGGTTGGGTTATAATGGGAACCCCTTGATAGTTTGCCTTGTTTAAAGCTTATCCAGCAATGCCCAACCTTGGTTTTGCCTTTTGCCACCTAGCCTCTTTTCCCTTGGGTTTCCGGAGCCCGAGGGTCATCTTATTTTAGCCCCCCCCCCCGGGCCAGTGCTCCTCTTTGTGTTGGTCCAACCGAGCGATGTCCGGGGCTACCAGGGGCAACTCTGGGCTGGCCTACCCGATGTCTTGCTCATCTGAGTGTGCCCTGAGAAAGAGATATGTGCAGCTCCTATCGGGATTTGTCGGCACATTTGGGCGGTGTTGCTGGTCTTGTTTTAACCTGTCGAAGTGTCTTGAAGAACCGAGATACCGAGTCTGATCGGAACGTCTTGGGAGGAGGTCTATTCCTTCGTTGACCGTGAGAGCTTGTGATGGGCTAAGTTGGGACCCCCTGCAGGGATTGAACTTTCGAAAGCCGTGCCCGCGGTTATGGGCAGATGGGAATTTGTTAATGTCCGGTTGTAGATAACTTGAACCTTAACTTAATTAAAATGAATCAACTGAGTGTGTTACCGTGATGGCCTCTTCTCGGCGTAGTCCGGGAAGTGGACACGGTGTTGGAGTAATGTTTGTGCAGGTTGCTCTCTAGTTTTTCTCGCTCGCGCTTTGCCTCCTCTTCTCGCTCTCTTTTGCGAACAGGTTAGCCACCATATTTGCTAGTCGCTTGCTGCAGCTCCACATATTTACCTTGCCTTACCTATAAGCTTGAATAGTCTTGATCGTGAGGGTGCGAGATTGCTGAGTCCCTGTGGCTCACAGATTACTATTACACCAGATGCAAGGCCTGATGATTCCGCTCCAGGTGACGCGCTCGAGCTCAAGTGGGAGTTCGACGAAGACTCTAAACGTTACTATGTTTCTTTTCCTGATGATCAGTAGTGGTGCCTAGTTGAGGGTGATCGGGACCGTGTCTCATGTTGGGTTATCTTTATTTTGGTGCCGTAGTCGGGCCATGAGTGTTTGGATGATGTAATGTTATTTATGTACTTGATTGACGTGGCGAGTGTAAGCCAACTATGTTATCTCCCCTTTTATCATCTATATTACATGGGATGTTGTGAAGATTGCCTAACTTGTGACATATGCCTTCAATGCGATTATGCCTCTAAGTCGTGCCTCGACACATGTGAGATATAGTCGCATCGAGGGTGTAACAAGTTGGTATCAGAGCCTTCCCCGACCTTAGGAGCCCCATTGCTTGATCGTTTTTAGCGGCCGAGTTGTGTCTAGAAAAATGTTTTGAGTCATTTAGGAATTATATATCGGAGAGTTTAGGAATTCTTTTTACTTCCCAGTCTCCTCATCGTTCTGGTAAGGCATCCTAACATAGAGTTTTGACTCTTCTCTTCTCAATTTTCACTAAAAAAATTTAGGATCATGCGGGTATCTTGGAATCGTTCCGATGGTTTTATGACGAGAACATTGTCTTGGTGCCTCCTGTCAGGGGTTTTGTGGAAGTATCCCGGGGAGGTGAGCTCTGAGGTGTTGTCGTCATAATTTTATCGTTGCAGTTCTGGAATACCTGAGTCTAGTACGCCGACATCGAAAATCTCTTTTATGCAGTTCATTGGTGAGATAACCTCGACGCCACCCAGTACTGGGGCGGGAGTTCGGGAGTATCGCCATAACTTGTATAACGGATGTTTTTCGAAGGTTGAGGTAGATGGTTTTCGAAGGTTTCTTGGTTATGTGTTGAAGGATGGATACAGCTGGATGTAGGATTTGCTAGTTTGGGTGAGATATTATGCTTCCCCTGTATCCCCAACACCTGATTGCATAACCGGAAAGGTTCGGGAGTTTCATAGGTGGGAATTCTCAAAGCTCTAGTTCTTCTTCCATGGATAGTTGGTTTGAGATTGGGATTTCTTATCGATTATTCGTTCTTGATCCGTACCTTGTTGATTTATTTCTCTACCTTAATTCTAAGTGGCTTCTCAATTTATGGATATGTGACCATTTCAAGAGGAATGCATTCGTTCATTTTGTTCGGATGTGAAGACTATCAAGTGGTCACACCATTCCGACCGTGAAGCTACCTGGGAACGCGAGGATCACCTCCGTTCTGAGTACCCGGCGTTCTTTCAGTCCTAGATCTCGGGACGAGATCCTTTCGTAGTGGTGGAGTGTTGTAACACCCGGATGTAACTTTCCCAATTTGTACTCCAACTCTTGCCGTTTCGGCTTTAAGTTATTTTATTTTCTCGGGTTCGGGTCTTTGTCTCCGTGTGTTGTTGTCGTTGTCAAGCATCTCATATCATGGCATCATGTGCATTGCATTTGCATACGTGTTCGTCTCATGCATTCGAGCATTTTCCCCGTTGTCCGTTTTGCATTCCGGCGTTTTGTTCTTCTCCGGTGGTCATTTCTACCTTTCTTTCGTGTGTGGGGTTTAAACATTTCCGGATTGGACCGAGACTTGCCAAGCAGCCTTGGTTTACTACCGGTAGACCGCCTGTCAAGTTTCGTACCATTTGGACTTCGTTTGATACTCCAACGGTTAACCGAGGGACCGAAAAGGCCTCGTGTGTGTTGCAACCCAACACCCCTCCAATTTGGCCCAAACCCCACCTAAACCCTCTCCATCATCTAGAGCGTTCGATCATGATCGCGTGGCCGAAAACCGCACCTCATTTGGACACTCCTAGCTCCCTCTACCTCTATTTAAAGACCCTCTCTGAAATTCTCCTTCTCCTCCCCCCCGAAACCCTAGTCCCCTTCGTCTCCACGTGCCGGCGGACGATTTTCCGTCCGACCAGACACGTCCTAATCTGCCACCGCCGCCACATGGCGCTCCGCCATTCGCCCGCCGTCCCGGCCCACATCGCCGCCCCGCCGACCCGCCGGGGCCCGGATCGGGCCCTCCTGGCCCGGAACGCCACCGCCGCCACCCGCGGGCACCCGAGCCCCGCGCCGCCGCTCGCCACATCGCCGGCCGCCGGCCGCCGGCCGCCGTGCGCCGCCGTGCGCCGCCCGGCGACGACCTCGCCACTCCTCTCCTCGCCTCGCCTAGCCGCCACCCCGCGCCTCGCCGGAGCGCGCGCCGCCGCCGCCCTTGCCGCGGATCCGGTCGGGCCGGACCGGATCCGGCCGTCCCCGACCTCCCGTTGACCTCAAACCCTAGATCCGGAGGTCGAATTCTACTAAGTCCCCGATTTTTCCAGTTCCAATTGCCTATGTTCATCATGCCGTAACTTTGCATCTGTAGCTCCATTTTGGGCATATGGCATATCAAAATGTTCATCTCAGAGAGTACATCATTTCATTCCATTGCATCATTTGCATTTGAGTTCATCTTGATGCCCGAAATGCTGATAGAAGAGGTCTACTTGGGATAGTTGTCAGATCTGCTACTCCATTTAGCTTTTTGCCATTTTTGCCATGATTAATGTGTGCCTGATATGCCCATGAGTTTTACATATGTTTTGTTAAGGGATTTGTCATCTTTCCAGAGGTGCAACCCATATATTTTTGTGATGTGTGTGGTGACTATAACAAGCTTGCAAAGTGGTGCACTTGGTAATTCTGATTTCAGGGACTTGAGCTGTTTATCTCATGTTGCCATATGTTCATGTTGTTTCCTAGTGATCCGTGCCTCTTTTGAGGATGATCAGTAAGGATGTTTTGTTAATCTTGTAGTGCTCTATCCATCCATGTCTTTGTTTGCAATTATGGAGCACCATAGCGTGAGTCAATCGAGCTCTACTTTTGCTACTTTGTGAATTTGGGCAGATTGTCAACTTGTTTGCAATTTTGCCGATGATGTTGTAGTTGATCCATGCATGCTATGTTATTGTTCTTGCCATGTCTAGCTTTTATTTTGTGTATTCTTGATGGATGTATGCTTAGCTTATCATGACTTGCACCGTAGTGAGTGCATCAAGCTCGTAAACATGCCTACTTGATATCTGTTTTCAGCATGCTCCAGTTTTCACTAAGTCTGTGATCTTATTATGTTTTTGCCATGTTCACATGCTTGCAATTGTATTTTCTGATCCCTTTTGGCTCAAGGTCACTAAGGGACTTTTGTTAAGCTCTTTGAGTAGCTCCATGTCATGCTTTACTTTGCCATGCTCAGGTCCTGTAGCATGTATTTTTGTTGCTCCGAAGTGTGCTACCTGATCTGAAATTCCAGACAAGTGTTAATTTCACTAAGTCTGAAATCTGTTTACCATATGCATTTTTGCCATGCTTGTTTAAACCTGTTAATGGATGAATTGGCCGTAGCTCAGTGCTAGACTTTTGTTAAGCATCATGAATGCATCCCTGCCATGTATTTTGTTGTCTTTTTTGAGTGCTGTAGCATGTTCTTCTCATTGCATTTAGATGGCTACTTGCTGCAAATCGCAGACCGATATCATATTTTAATCGCTTGCCATTTCCAAACCGTAACTCTGATTCCGGCGTTCTTTATATCATTTTCAAGCGATTTCATCTCATCTTTCCAATGGCACACTTGGATTTCCAAGTTGAGGCCAGGTTCTTGCATTTCCTGTCACATCTTGCATATGCATCCCGCATCGCATCCCGCATAGCGTACCATCATTGCATCATATTGTTTGATCCTTGCACGTGGTTGATTATGTCCTTGTTGCTTGTTTGTCTTGTTTGGGTAGAGCCGGGAGACGAGTTCGCTAATGAGGAGCCCGTTGAGTTTGCTTTCGAGGATCCAGTCAACTCTGACAACTTTGCAGGCAAGATGATCATACCCTCGAAATCACTACTATCTTTGCTATGCTAGTTTGCTCGCTCTTTTGCTATGCCAATGCTATGATGCCTACCATTTGCTTTCAAGCCTCCCAAATTGCCATGTCAAACCTCTAACCCACCATGTCCTAGCAAACCGTTGATTGGCTATGTTACCGCTTTGCTCAGCCCCTCTTATAGCGTTCCTAGTTGCAGGTGAAGATTGGAGGCTGTTCCTTGTTGGAACATTTATATACTTGTTGGGATATCATTATATTATCTTGTTATCTTAATGCATCTATACACTTGGTAAAGGGTGGAAGGCTCGGCCTCTCGCCTAGTGTTTTGTTCCACTCTTGCCGCCCTAGTTTCCGTCATATCGGTGTTATGTTCCTAGATTTTGCGTTCCTTACGCGGTTGGGTTATAATGGGAACCCCTTGATAGTTTGCCTTGTTTAAAGCTTATCCAGCAATGCCCAACCTTGGTTTTGCCTTTTGCCACCTAGCCTCTTTTCCCTTGGGTTTCCGGAGCCCGAGGGTCATCTTATTTTAGCCCCCCGGGCCAGTGCTCCTCTGAGTGTTGGTCCAACCGAGCGATGTCCGGGGCTACCAGGGGCAACTCTGGGCTGGCCTACCCGATGTCTTGCTCATCTGAGTGTGCCCTGAGAAAGAGATATGTGCAGCTCCTATCGGGATTTGTCGGCACATTCGGGCGGTGTTGCTGGTCTTGTTTTAACCTGTCGAAGTGTCTTGAAGAACCGAGATATCGAGTCTGATCGGAACGTCTTGGGAGGAGGTCTATTCCTTCATTGACCGTGAGATCTTGTCATGGGATAAGTTGGGACCCCCTACAGGGATTGAACTTTCGAAAGCCGTGCACGCGGTTATGGGCAGATGGGAATTTGTTAATGTCCGGTTGTAGATAACTTGAACCTTAACTTAATTAAAATGAATCAACTGAGTGTGTTACCGTGATGGCCTCTTCTCGGTGGAGTCCGGGAAGTGGACACGGTGTTGGAGTAATGTTTGCGCAGGTTGCTCTCTAGTTTTTCTCACTCGCGCTTTGCCTCCTCTTCTCACTCTCTTTTGCGAACAGGTTAGCCACCATATAAGCTTAAATAGTCTTGATCGCGAGGGTGTGAGATTGTTGAGTCCCTGTGGCTCACAGATTACTATTACACCAGATGCAGGGCCTGATGATTCCGCTCCAGGTGACGCGCTCGAGCTCAAGTGGGAGTTCGACGAAGACTCTCAACGTTACTATGTTTCTTTTCTTGATGATCAGTAGTGGTGCCCAGTTGAGGGTGATCGGGACCGTGTCGCATGTTGGGTTATCTTTATTTTGGCGCCGTAGTCAGGCCATGAGTGTTTGGATGATGTAATGTTATTTATGTACTTGATTGACGTGGCGAGTGTAAGCCAACTATGTTATCTCCCCTTTTATCATCTATATTACATGGGATGTTGTGAAGATTGCCTAACTTGCGACATATGCCTTCAATGCGATTATGCCTCTAAGTCGTGCCTCGAAACGTGGGAGATATAGTCGCATCGAGGGTGTTACACTATCAATGTTGCTTGCTCGGTTGGATGAACTTAAAAAATTAGCTGCAAGGTCAGGCGCTGACTGCGCTAATCCGGGCCAAGGCATGGATTCCTGATCTTGAACCGTCAGATATTGGCAAAGGCTATCCCGGCGTGAAAGAAGATGGTTCAGAATTTAACAATGATGATCTCTGAAGGCTGACAAGGGAAATGCGACCCATAGCGAGCAAATTGGCAAAAGAAACGGATCTGTCTCATTATCAGCCGGTTTACGATGCTGATCAGAAAAGATATCCTGCGCCAACACATGATGTAGAAGATCTTGTTTCGCCAATTCGTAAGCACACTTATACCCCTGACATTGATCCTTCCAACCTTATAAGTGAAGAAGCTGTATTCCAAGCCTTAACTAGAATCGATTGGGCAACCATTGATTTCCAGCCACTGGGTAGGCAGGAGGAGGGTGCACCGACTCAAGATGACCCTCAATCTTCAAGTCGTCCTGGCGATGAATCCTAAACCCGAGGCCGGTTTAGCCTGTCGCAGCCTGCCATTCTTTACTGAAACAATTATTCTGTGTGGGCATTAAAGTGCCTTGTAATAGGCTAGTTCAAACACTTGTCTATTATGCCATCGAGCATACTTATTTTGCTTGATACTGATAACTCACCATGCTTTTGGGATCTATTATATGCATAATCCGCAGTGGCTGTATTTTAACTCGTTCCTACATACAAGAGATTGAAAGTGTCCTGGCGGTTTACCACTGGACGGGTCATGATGCCCAAATATATAGCCTAGATGTAAAGCCAGGGTGTATTTTAAAAACAACCAGATATAAAGTAGATAATACCTATTACCTCGTTGTTTAGCACCGTACTAGGTTATGATAAACGATAAAACCGTACTAGGTTATGATAAACACCGGTTTTATCCATATAATACTGGTGACTTGTAGTCAAAATCAGACCGGATCAAAAAATGCCAGATTATAGCCGATCATGTACTGACAACTTAGCATTGTAAGCCATGCCGGTTTGTAATAAACGTCGATTTATCAGAAAATATTTATGAATCTTATCAAAAGAGAAAAAACTTTGCAAAAAACACAAGAAGAATATGCAAGGCTTTTCATGGGCTGCCAGGCCCTAAATCGAGGCTTTTCATGGGCTGCCAGGCCACTTAGTTAAACCATTTTTCAAAGCCTTTTAAGATGGACCTCAATATTTAACCAATCATCGTTTTAACTTTGACAAGCTCAGGGTCTATGAGATTGACTTGTCAAACATTCGACGGGTCATGCCAGGTTTACCTGGATGGAGTGGCTTACTTAAAGAAGCAGGATAACCCGGGGTTTTAGGTGAATACACCTGGCTTCCAATCCTGGCTTGATAGCCTATTGCAAGGGTGCAAACTCTTTGTTCTTTGAGAAGCAAAGAGCCCCCAAGCAACATTTGAGCTATGCTCGTTGGGTGCCTATGTTTGAGTTGTGCTGATGCAACACTCTCTTTGGCCCCACATAATTTCATGTTGGCTTTAAGCCTATCAAGAGGTGTAGCTATGGTGCGAATACAACCAAGCCCCCTAGTGGTTTCCCTTTGGCCTTAAGCCAATCAAGAGGCGTAAGCTAAGGTTCGGATACGAGCAAGACCCCTAGTGATTTCCTTTTATATGTGTGGCTTTATAAGCCGGATCAGCAGAACTCCGCTTTATGAACAAAAGCCCCCGTGTAAACACACATGATGTAAAAACAATAGAGACCCCGCTTTAGTTGAGGCTCCGGTTCATTATATTGATCATAATATATACATTGTCATAACTATGTACATAAAAAGAGCCTATAGCTTAAGTATAGTAAGGCCAAAGATGAGCTATATTCCACGGCCGTTGGGTCTCCTCCTCCGATTTACGTGAGTCTTTGTGCTCTCGGACATCGATAAGGTAGTATGATCCATTGTGCAAATTTTTGCTGACCACAAAAGGCCCTTCCCAAGGTGGGGATAACTTGTGCATATCAATCTGATCCTGGATGAGCCAGAGCACCAGATCGCCTTCTTGAAAAGTTCTAGTTTTAAAATGGCGGCTGTGATAACGTCGCAGATCTTGTTGATAAATCGCCGATCGTGCCGCCGCAAGATCACACTCCTCATCTAACAGGTCCAGTAAGTCCTGACGTGCTTTCTCATTATCAACTTCAACATAAGCCGCCACACGGGGCGAGTCATGACGGATGTCATTAGGGAGAACTGCCTCTGCTCCATAAACCATGAAGGAAAGCGTGTAACCCGTAGATCTGTTCGCTGTGGTGTTGATACTCCATAACACGGAAGGTAACTCCTCCACCCAACAACCCGGCGTCCGCTTTAAAGGAACCATAAGTCGGGGTTTGATACCTCACAAAATCTCTTGATTGGCCCTCTCTGCTTGACCATTAGATTGGGGGTGAGCCACCAATGAAAAGTCAAGCCGGATGTGCTCACGTTGACAAAATTCTTCCATAGCACCCTTGGACAGATTAGTACCATTATCAGTTATAATGTTGTGTGGAAAACCAAACCGCAATATCACCTTTTTGATGAATTGAACCGCCGTGGACGCATCACACTTACTAACTGGCTCTGCCTCTACCCACTTGGTAAAATTATCAATCGCCACCAGCGGGTGGGTCTTCTTATCCTTGGACCTCTTAAAGGGACCAACCATATCTAGTCCCCAAGTTGCAAACGACCAAGTGATTGTAATCATTCTTAATTCTTGAGCCGGAACATGAGTGTGGCGTGCAAACTTCTGACAACCGTCACACCTCTTTACCAAATCCTCAGCATCAGCATGAGCCGTCAACCAATAGAAGCCGTGACGAAAGGCCTTAGACACCAAGGATTTTGAACCGGCATGGTGACCAAAATCTCCTTCGTGGATCTCACGCAAAATCTACAACCTTCTTGAGGAGACACACAACGCTTAAATGCTACTGTGATGCTGCAATGATGTAGCTCCCCATTGACAATGGTCATTGACTTGGATCGTCGGATTATCTGCCGGGCTAAGGTTTCATCGTCTGGTAACTCGCCCCAGTTCATTTATGCCAGGTATGGGATCGTCCAATCCGGAATAACATGAAGAGCCGCCACAAATTGAGCCTCCGGGTTAGGCACAGCCAAATCCTCCTCCGTAGGTATCTTGACTGACGGATTATGCAGCACATCTAGAAAGGTATTGGGTGGCACCGATTTACATTGAGAGCCTAAACGAATTAAAGCATCTATCGCTTCATTCTTTCGCCGGTCTATATGGTCAACTTGGTAACCTTTGAAATGACCAGCCACTGTATCCACCTCTCGTCTATATGCCGCCATGAGTGGATCCTTGGAATCCCAAGTGCCAGATACCTGTTGAGCCAACAGGTCCAGGTCACCAAAGCACTTAACCCGGCTTAAATTCATTTCCTTAGCCATCCGAAGACCATGGAGCAAGGCCTCATACTCAGCTGCATTGTTAGTACAAGGGAACATTAAACGGAGAACATAACAAAACTTATCACCTCGTGGGGAAGTAAAGATGACTCCAGCCCCCGAGCCCTCCAATTGTCTGGACCCATCAAAATGAATAGTCCAATAAGTGTTGTCCGGCTTTTCCTCCGATGTCTGCAACTCTGTCCAATCGTTGATGAAATCCACAAGTGCTTGGGATTTGATTATTGTGTGAGGCTTATATTTTAACCCGTGAGGTCCAAGCTCAATAGCCTATTTGGCAATCTAGCCAGTTGCTTCTTTGTTTTGAATGATATCTCCCAAGGCGGCTGAACTGACCACTGTGATAGAATGACCCTGAAAATAATGCTTGAGCTTCCAGCTTGCCATGAAAACCCCATACACCAACTTCTGCCAATGTGGGTATCTCTGTTTGGACTCAATAAGCACCTTGTTGTTATAATAAACCAGCCGTTGAACCGGATACTCTTTTCCAGCCTCCTTGCGCTCCACAACAATAGCCACGCTAACAGCCCGGGCATTAGAAGCCACATATAGTAATAAGGGCTCTTTATCGACCGGAGCCGCAAGGACATGTGGCTTGGCTAACTGTCTCTTCAAATCCTCAAACACTTTATCAGCAGCATCACTCCAGACAAAGTGATCCGTCTTCTTTAGCATCTGATACAAAGGGATAGCCTTCTCTCCAAGGCGATTGATAAACCGGCTTAAGGCTGCAATCCGGCCCACCAAACGTTGAACATCATTGATACATGCCTGTTTAGCCAGAGATGTGATAGTTGTGATCTTCTCCGGATTAGCTTCAATTCCCCTGTTAGATAGTAGAAAACCTAATAGCTTGCCTACCGGCACACCAAATACACAATTGGCCGGATTAAGCATCATCTTATAAACCCGGAGGTTATCAAAAGTTTCCTTCAAGTCATCTATCAATGTTTCCTCCTTTCTGGACTTCACCACAATATCATCCACGTATGCATGAACATTGCGCCCAATCTGTTTATGCAGGCAATTCTGGACGCAACGCTGATAAGTCGCCTAGGCACTCTTGAGCTCGAAAGGCATAGATACATAGCAGAAGGCTCGAAAGGGAGTTATGAAAGTTATCTTCTCCCGGTCCTTAACTGCCATTTTGATCTGATGATAACCAGAATAAACATCCAGAAAACACAAACGGTCACAACCTGCCGTAGCATCAATAATTTGATCGATACGAGGGAGAGCAAAGGGGTCAGCTGGACAGGACTTGTTTAGGTCTGTGTAATCCACACACATACACCAAGTGCCGTTTTTCTTAAGTACCAGCATCAGATTAGCTAACCACTCAGGGTGAAAGACCTCCACAATAAACACTACTGCCAAAAGCCGGGCTACCTCCTCACCAATAGCTTTACGCCTCTCCTCATTGAAGCGGCGGAGAAACTGCCTGTCAGGTTTAAACTTAGGATCTAAATTAAGCGTGTGCTCAACGAGTTCCCTCGGTACACCTGGCATGTCAGAAGGCTTCCATGCAAAGATGTCCCGGTTCTCACGGATGAACTCGATGAGCACACTTTTCCTATTTCGGATCTAGGTTAGCGCTGATGCTGAACTGCTTGGATGAATCGCCAGGAACAAAGTCAACTAGCTTAGTCTCCTCAGCCAATTTAAATTTCAGCGCCGGATCATGCTCTGTAGTTGGCTTTTTTAGAGAAGTCATATCTACCGGATCAACATTGTCCTTATAAAAATTTAGCTCCTTTGTGGCACAAACCGACTCAGCATAAGCCGCATCACCTTCTTCACATTCCAAAGCAATATTCCGGTTCCCATGCACTGTGATGGTCCCCTTATAACCTGGCATCTTAAGCTGCAGATAAACATAACAAGGCCTTGCCATGAACTTAGCATAAGCCGGCCGTCCGAACAGGGCATGATATGGACTCTTGATTTTCACCACTTCAAAAGTTAACACCTGTGATCTTGAATCATGATGATCTCCAAAAGCAACTTCCAGAGCTATCTTGCCAACTGGGTATGCTGATTTACCAGGCACCACACCATGAAACACGGTGTTCTATGGTTTTAAGATTCTTATCTGTCAACCCCATGTGATGGAAGGTGTCATAGTAAAGGATATTGATACTGCTTCCTCCATCCATAAGCACCTTGGTAAACTTATACCCCTAACCTGAGGTGCCACCACCAAGGCCAGATGGCCCGGATTGTCAACCCGGGGAGGATGATCCCCTCGACTCCACAAGATGGGCTGTTCAGACCAGCGTAGATAAAGAGGTACCGCCGGTTCAATAGAGTTCACGGCCCTTTTATGAAGCTTCTGATCACGCTTACATAAGCTAGTGGTGAAGACATGGTAATGTCCACTATTCAACTGCTTCAGATTGCTCCGATAACCCGATTGCTGCTGTTGTTGATTTCCCTGATGGTTATAACCTCCCTGGTTGCCCTGACTGCCTTGATTGCCATGTCCGATTTGGTTGCCTTGGAATCCTGAACCGGAGCTGCCACCTCCATAATCCGGCCCATGGAAACCGCCTCCTGAACCACTGGGCGGTCCATTGTCGTATTGAAAGAGATTTGAATTTGTGAACTCCCGCATAATGAAGCAATCCTTCCAAAGATGCATAGCTGGCCTCTCCTTTGATCCGTGCTTTGGGTAAGGATGATTTAACAGGCGCTCCAGATTGGGGCCTGACCCTCCACCCCGCTAGGGTGGTTTACCCTTACGCCGCTGACCGTTATCCTGGGTGTTGGTGTTAGCCACAAAGTCCAGGCTATTATCCGCCTTGCGTTTACCGTTGTTCCCATGACCTTTTGGGTTATGCTGATGCCCTTTGGTGCTGCCACTCTTCTTTCCCTTCCATGTCTTGTCATCATTAGACTCGGAGTCCTTGGTACTATCAGAGTCGACATACTTCACCAGAGCCGCCATAAGTGTTCCCATGTCATTACAATGGCGTTTGAGCCGTCCCAACTTCAGCTTCAAAGGTGCAAACCGGCAATTGCCTTCCAATGTTAAAACGGCAATGTCAGCGTTGATGTGGTCTGATGAATGCAAAATCTCCGAAACCCGGCGCACCCAGCGGGTTGTTGATTCTCCCTCCTCCTGGACACAGGCATCTAAATCCATGATTGACATGGGTTGCTTGCACGTATCCTTGAAATTCTGGATGAACCGGGCCCTCAACTCAGCCCATGACCCAATGGAGTTGGCCGGTAGGTTTTTCAACCATCTGCGAGTTGTTCCCTCCAACATCATGGTAAAGTATTTGGCACATGCTGCCTCGTCCACATCCAACATCTCCATTGTCATCTCATAGCTTCTACCCATGACTCGGGGGATAAATCGGCGGTGTAATTTGGCACCTTGCGCGGGCCTTTGAAATCCTTAGGTAGCCCTACATTGCGCAGTGCTGGGATGAGAGATGGTACTCCCAAAGAACTGGAGGTAACCCCTGGCTCCACCGACGTTGTTGGATGAACCGGAGTGAGCTGACGAACTGGGATGAGTTGACGAACCGGAGCGTCGTGCTACGCCACTAACTCGGCTTCTCGACGTGCCCTAGCGTGATCCACTACATTCTAAGCATTTCCACCACCACTCGTCGGGTTATGGCCACGGTGCGGATTCTGATTCCGCGCACTGCTTGATACGGCCGGTTCATCGACATGCCTGCTGTAGCTCCGGCTCGGGCGGGGAGTAGAATGAATCCTTTTGCGGCTATATGAATAGGCCTGCTACTGAGTCAAGGCTATCTGAAGGAGCTCCCTAGCCCGTCGTGTCTCAACTGCTACCAGGGACTCGCCATCAATCGGGAGAGCCGCCAATCATGAAGCGGCAGCAACAATGTTATCCAACGGATTAAAGTAGTAACTCGGAGGCGTTGAGACGTGTCATGATGGGACATCATTCTGACGAGGCTGAGGTGGCGGATCCATGGCGCGCGGCTGAACCGGTGCCTCGGTCCCTGGTGCCTCCGCCCGGTTTACCACTGGCTGGTTGCTGGTGCCTGCTCCTGGCGTGTTAAAGAGATTTCTTGCCTTAAAAACTGGTGGGAGGTGCGATCGGTATCTCCTTCTCATGACATCATCTGACACACTCTGATCCAGCATAAGCCGGTAAGCCTGAGCCTCTAATTCGGCCGCTCTGTAGCCATCCTGGTGTTCTCTGCCGCCAGGTCCGCCTTAGCTTGAGTTATCTGATCCTTCACCTTCACAATCTCTGCATTGTGTTGATCCCGGTTTTCCGCGTCCACCTCTGCTGCCAGCAACGTTGCCAAAGTGTCAAACAAATCGGACAAAACCTGAGCCGGAGGCGGCGCAGAGCCCCCTGCTCCTGCTGGTCTTGTTGCTGCTAAACTGGAAAGCATCGCTGCGGCGCTAGAAGAATGTTGCACTGATTGCGTACCATCCATGAAGACCGTGACCCGACTCGGCGGATAAAGGGGGTCTGGAATACTATCGCCATCGGAACCACCACTAATCCGGCCATCCTGCAGCTGATACACTGACTCGGTCTCTCCGGTTGAAGACTCGTCATCAGAGTAGACAACGGTTTCGCCACCAGATGCCGATCTATCCTCATATTCTGCTCCATGGATGACACCTACGAAGGCACGCTTTACAGTGGGCTGAACCTGGGCAGATCTTGCACGCTGAGCCGTCTTGATGATGTCGGTGCAGATGTCCGGTTCAGGGCCCGGTTCGCAGATCTTGCCGATGAAGACGTGAATTCCGCCAAAGAGGACCCAGTACCCATACTCAATTGAGCCGGTCTCGGGGCTCCATCCTGCATCGTCGATGTAGAGCTTGCCGCGAAGACTTTTAGGCATCCGGCCCATAGCGTATCCCTTTAGTCCTTCGAAGCTGCCCTTCAAGAACTCAAAACCATCGTGCGAGGGCCCCACGGTGGGCGCCAACTATCGTAGTTTTGTCACAGCAGATGTCCTTGTGAAAGGACTTAGTCGTGGAGCCATCGCTACGGGTTAGCTTAAAGGGGTTTAAAGCGGACAAAGAACGCAAGAGTTTATACTGGTTCGGCCCCTTACGATGAAGGTAAAAGCCTACTCCAGCTGTGATGGAATTGCTAGGGTTTTGATGACCAGGGAGCGAATCCGCTTTGTCTGGCTCTCGAATTGTTGTGTGTCGTCCCTAAACCGCTGCCGGGTCGCCCCTTTATATACATGGGTCGACGCCCGTCGGTTTACAGAATCCCGAGGCCGGCTCATAAACGTGTCCGGATCGGTCTCTACTCCTTCTATCTTACAATACAAGTTACTCCCTCCGTTCTAAATTACTCATCACAGAAATGGATGTATCTAGAACTAAAATACATCTAGATACATTTATACTTGCGACAAGTAATTCCAAACGGAGGGAGTATATTCAATGTTGGTTTATGTCTATAGGCCTTAACCCGCCATTGGGCCTTGGGCCTTCATGAAGCACCACCATCTTTGTCTTCATGGGCTTCAAATAAAGTAATCATCATGGGGATAACCCGGCCTCTCCTGGCCGGTTTATGTCCAGTAGTAATATCCCCAACAGGATCCTCCTCCACCCAAGGGTGATCCCGTGTTTGAGCTTAAACCATTGCCTGATACTCTTAAATATGTTTATCTTCATGAAAAGAAGATATATCCTGTTATTATTAATGCTAACCTTTCAGAGCATGAAGAAGAGAAATTATTGAAAACTCTGAAGAAGCACCGTGCTGCTATTGGATATACTCTTGATGATCTTAAGGGCATTAGTCCCACTCTATGTCAACACAAAATAAATTTGGAGAAAGACGCCAAACCAGTTATTGATCACCAACGATGGCTAAATCCTAAGATGAAAGAAGTGGTAAGAAAGGAAATATTAAAGCTCCTTGAGGCAGGTATAATTTATCCCGTTGCTGATAGTCAATGGGTAAGCCCTGTCCATTGTGTCCCCAAGAAGGGAGGTATTACTGTCGTTCCTAATGATAAAGATGAATTGATTCCACAAAGAATTATTACAGGTTATAGGATGGTAATTGATTTCCGTAAATTAAATAAAGCAACTAAAAAAGATCATTACCCTTTGCCTTTCATTGATCAAATGCTAGAAACATTATCCAAACATACACATTTTTGCTTTCTAGATGGTTACTCTAGTTTCTCTCAAATACCTGTGTCAGTTGATGATCAAGAAAAGACTACTTTTACTTGCCCTTTCGGTACCTTTGCTTATAGATGTATGACTTTTGGTTTATGTAATGCACCTGCTACCTTTCAAAGATGCATTATGGCTATATTCTCTGACTTTTGTGAAAAGATTTGTGAAGTTTTCATGGACGATTTCTTCGTTTATGGATCCTCTTTTGATGATTGCTTGAGCAACCTTGATCGAGTTTGGCAGAGATGTGAAGAAACTAACCTTCTCTTGAATTGGGAGAAGTGCCACTTTATGGTTAATGAAGGTATTGTCTTGGGCACAAAATGTCTGAAAGAAGTATTGAAGTTGACAAAGCTAAAGTTGATGCTATTGAAAAGATGTTGTGTCCCAAGGACATCAAAGGTATAAGAAGTTTCCTTGGTCATGCTGGTTTTTATAGAGGTTCATTAAGGACTTCTCAAAAATTTCTCGGCCTTTGACTAACCTATTACAAAAAGATATTCCTTTTGTCTTTGATGATGATTGTGTAGAAGCATTTGAAATACTTAAGAAAGCCTTGATTTCTGCACCTATTGTTCAGCCACCTGATTGGAATTTACCCTTTGAAATCATGTGTAATGCTAGTGACTATGCTGTAGGTGTTGTTCTAGGACAAAGAGTTTGTCGGCATTCTGGGAACGGGGGCCCCCAGACTTGCCTGCCTGCAGCCCACGGCGTGGCTCTATGAGCGGGCCCGTACGGCCCATCTTCAGCAGAAAGCACCCAAGACCCTCGCGAGGGGCCAAGACTCGCGAGGCGGACGACGCAAGACCTCCTCAGGAGCAGCCTCGCCAGGCGGGCTCGCGTGGGGCGGAGAGATCAAGGCACGGCAAACCTCGCGAGGTTCTCGTGATGTGAGCCATGAAGATCGAGAGCAGGCGGGCGCCAGCGCGCGCAGTGTCCTTGTTTCCTCTTTGGTGCTAAGGGGGCAAGCGCAGGTGCGGAGTACCGAGGCATCAAGCAAAGGTTTCCATATCGGTGCAATGAGACCAAGACCAGGAGGACAACAAGACGGAAGTCACCATGAAGCCCAAGGCGGCGTCATCACCAGAGCCTTTTGCAGGCGAAGACCACTTTTGTCAGGATAAGTTGTACTAGTTGTCCCTTTTCAAATTGGCCGTTGTTGGCTCCCTACATACTCAATATTTGGGGAGAGGACCAGGGCCTCTATAAATAGTACTAGCCACCGCCGTACCTAAGGCGACCTCATTTGAGACGGGGAAACGTGATCTGAGACGGGTGACCTCATCTGAGACGGGGAAACCTGATCTAAGACTAGGGGCGACCTCATCTTAGACTAGAACTAGTTCATCCCCACAATCACATCCACCAAGCACAAGAACACCTCAACCTCAGGAGGCTGTTCTTCCCTTTGTACTGTTCATCATCAGCCCAAGAGGCAATCCACCACCACCACACTGGAGTAGGGTATTACACCACAACGGTGGCCCGAACCAGTATAAATCTTGTGTCCTTTGTGTTGCGAGCTCATCGAGTTAGTTCGTGAGACCTTAGCTGAGTTAGGACGTGGATCGGTAGGGGGAATCTTCGCGCGCACCCCAGTGTTCGAACCTTAATGGTTTTGTCGGAACCCGTGATCCGACATTTGGCGCGCCAGGGAGGGGTGCGCCGAAGCTTCCCTTCCATCGCTCCGTGTCACGCCGCTTCATCGTCTCCATGGCGGACGCACGCCCCACCCGCGCCGAGCGCCAGGCTGCCCTGGCCACCTGCGTTGCTCAGACGGCCCCTGTCGGCGGGCCACTCCGTCGCTCTCCGTCGCCTCCCGCCAAAGCCGCCGCCGGCCTGGCGGGAAACAAGCAGCAAGCATCCTCGCTGCACCCCTCGGTGCGATAGGACGGCCGCACCGCCACTCCATCACTGACTCCCGCTGGTTCATCGTCTCACGCTCATCACGTTCCCACGGACGCACAGGCCGCGCTCCTCATGGCGCATGAGCTCCTACGCTACCTCCCAGTCGACGACCTCTATGAGGACTGGCTTGACCGCATCGCCGAGCTTGTCCGCGCCGTAGGGGGCTCCCCTGCGTCGTCCCAGTCTCTGCCTCGCCCTCCGCCAGCCACGGGTGACGCAGCTCACGAAGCACCTCCACCACCTCTGCACCAAGATGGCGCCCTAGCGCCATGGCGCGCAGCTCCATGGCGCGACCCACCGCGTCCGGCGCCCGCGCGTGAAGAAAGAAGCTGTCAAGAAATCCCTCGGCCGCAAGTGAACACTCCGCCACTCATCGCACCGCCGCGCCAGGATTGTTTGCTGCGGCAAGGCCCCGTGCTGCTTGTCATAGCGGCGCACGGGCGCCAAGACTAAGTTCCACCTCCAAGGCGGGCCCCGATGACCACAGCTGGCTGCCGCGCCTTCACCCTCGAGCTGTGTAGCATCACTTGGTCGGGCAAGTTCAAGCCAGATATGCCTCCTCGCTACGATGGCACCCCTGACCCCACGGAGTTCCTGCAGCTCCACAAGCTGAGCATCGAGGCGGCCAACGGCGACAAGAAAGTCATGGCGAACTGGTTTCCCATGGCCCTCAAGGATGGCACCCGCTCCTAGCTCCTGAACCTGCCTCCAGTCTCGATCTCCTCCTGGGACGAGATGCGCGACCGCTTCGTTGGCAACTTCCAAGGCACTCGCGACCATCCCCCGGCCGTGGGTGACCTGTGTCGCGTCAAGCAACAACCAGGAGAGACCCTCCAGAAGTACATCCAGCGCTTCAACAACATTCGTCTCAAGATCCCCAAGGTGAAGGACGAGGCCATCATCTCTGCATTCTCTGATGGCGTCCATGACGTCAAGATGAAGGAGGAGCTCGCCATCCACGAGGAGCTGTGCACGTCTCTGGAGTTGTTCAACCTGGCGACCAAGTGCGCCAGAGCTGAGGAGGGGCGCCTCTCCCTCCTCGAGCTCCCAGCTGCGGACCCGGAGGAGAAGAAAGCCAAGGCCAAGGACGTGAAGTGCAAGGGAGCAGCCGTGCTCGCGGCGGAACTGGACACCAAGCGCGGCAGAGACCAGCCCAAGTCATCCAAGAGCAGCCGACCGTTCTGCGCCTTCCATAACCTGCATACCCACAACACTAGTGACTGCCAAGAGCTCAGAGCCACTCGAGAAGGACGCCTCGGTTGACGCCCCGAGCGCAGCGACCGGGGCTACGGCCGAGGAGGAGGATGTGGTGGCGGACGCTGGGACGACCGTGGCCCACGCCAGGAGTGGCGTGACCGGCCTTGTGAGGACCACTGGCAGGATCAGCCTCACGAGGGCACCTGGAGGGACCAGCCTCGTGAGGATCATCCTCAAGGCAACGCTGGCCTTCCTCCACTACCGCCGCCACCCAGAAGGAATGACGACCACCATCAAGACGCGGGGGCTGGGGGCTTCCAGGAGCCGCGCGCTATCGCCTGCATCTTGGACGGAGCTCAAGCCCCAGCCTCGCAGCGTATCTTCAAACAGTTTGCTCGCTAATGTCTACTACACAACCTTCTTCTTGTAGACGTTGTTGGGCCTCCAAGTGCAGAGGTTTGTAGGACAGTAGCAAATTTCCCTCAAGTGGATGACCTAAGGTTTATCAATCCGTAGGAGGCGTAGGATGAAGATGGTCTCTCTCAAGCAACCCTGCAACCAAATAACAGAGAGTCTCTTGTGTCCCCAACACACCCAATACAATGGTAAATTGTATAGGTGCACTAGTTCGGTGAAGAGATGGTGATACAAGTGGTATATGGATGGTAGATAAAGGTTTTTGTAATCTGAAAATATAAAAACAGCAAGGTAACTAATGATAAAAGTGAGCGTAAACAGTATTTCAAGGCTAGGAAACAAGGCCTAGGGTTCATACTTTCACTAGTGCAATTTCTCTCAACAATAATAACATAATTGGATCACATAACTATCCCTCAACATGCAACAAAGAGTCACTCCAAAGTCACTCATAGCGGAGAACGAACGAAGAGATTATGGTAGGCTACGAAACCACCTCAAAGTTATTCTTTCCAATCAATCCGTTGGGATATTCCTATAAGTGTCACAAACAGCCCTAGAGTTCGTACTAGAATAACACCTTAAGACACAAATCAACCAAAACCCTAATGTCACCTAGATACTCCAATGTCACCTCAAGTATCCATGGGTATGATTATACGATATGCATCACACAATCTCAGATTCATCTATTCAACCAACACATAGGACCTCAAAGAGTGCCCCAAAGTTTCTACCCGAGAATCATGACAAAAACGTGTGCCAACCCCTATGCATAGGTTCATGGGCGGAACCCGCAAGTTGATCACCAAAACATACATCAAGTGAATCACGTGGTATCCCATTGTCACCACAAATACGCACGGCAAGACATACATCAAGTGTTCTCAAATCTTTAAAGACTCAATCCGATAAGATAACTTCAAAGGGGAAACTCAATCCATTACAAGAGAGTAGAGGGAGGAAGAAACATCATAGGATCCAAATATAGTAGCAAAGCTCGCGATACATCAAGATCATATCACCTCAAGAACACGAGAGAGGGGGGAGAGAGAGAGATGAAACACATAGCTACTGGTACATACCCTCAGCCCCGAGGGAGAACTACTCCCTCCTCGTCATGGAGAGCACCGGGATGATGAAGATGGCCACCGGAGAGGGATTCCCCCTTCGGCAGGGGGCCGGAATGGGTCTAGATTGGCTTTCAGTGACTACAGAGGCTTCTGGTGGCGGAACTCCCGATCTATTGTGCTCCCCGATCATTTTAGGGTATATGGAGATATATAGGCGGAAGAAGTACGTCAGGGGGGCCACGAGGGTGGAGCGCGCGCCCAGGGGGTGGGCGCGCCCCTTGTCTCGTGCCTTCCTCATTGATCCCCAGACGTGCACTCCAAGTCTTCTGGTTTCTTCTGGTCCAAAAATAAGTTCCGTGAAGTTTCAGGTCAATTAGACTCTGTTTGATTTTCCTTTTCTGCAATACTCTAAAACAAGGAAAAAAACAGAAACTGACACTGGGCTCTGGGTTAATAGGTTAGTCCCAAAAATCATATAAAAGTGGATAATAAAGCCCAAATAATGTCCAAAACAGTAGATAATATGGCATGAAGCAATAAAAAATTATAGATACGTTGGAGACGTATCACTCACGAAGAGAATGCAGTTCTCCCCAAGCTCGAGGCCACACGCCCGCTCAGATGGTCCAGGTGCCCCATCATGTTCAGTTCGGCAGATCATCTCAAGTGCGCACCTATTGCAGGTGTCCTCCCAATGCTTTCTTCACCAGTCATCAGCAATGTGAAAGTTACCAAGACCCTCATCGACGGCGGCACAGGGCTCAATCTCCTATCTGTCGACACGTTCGACAACCTGCAAGTGCCATATGACTAGCTTCAGCCTACCAAGCCTTTCTCAGGAGTGACCGACGGCTCTACTACCCCGATCGGGCAGGTCCGCCTCCCAGTTACCTTCGGAGAATGCAACAACTACCGCACTGAACTCATCGACTTCGACGTCGCCTACATCCACCTGCCATACAACGCCATCCTCGGGTATCCAGCCCTGGCCAAGTTCATGGCAGTGACCCATCACGGCTACAATGTCCTCAAGATGCCGGGAAGCGGCGGAATCATCACAGTCCCGTGCGAGGAAAGAGATGCGGTGTGCTCCCTCGAGCGTGCCTTCCAAGCTCTAGCAATCGACGACCCCGACGGCCAGCACGAGCGCCCTCCTGAGGCCACCCCCAAGAAGAAGAAGCAGTTGCGCCACGCAGGGCCTCAGGCAGGTGGCGCCTTGTCAGGATCGGCGCCCGCGCCTGGGGCGCTTCCCTCCATTGCATAGGAAAGCGTGCCCGGTGCCCCTCTCGGGCAGGGCTCGGGGGGCTCTCTTTCGGAGGGCCTCAGACTTTGCCGACATCATGAGGGAGGCGCTTTGTCACCACTTGGAGGCGTGCTTCACGGCATGTTTCCCTTAGGAGAACACAGGGCAAGGAGTGCCCACCATTTAGGAGTTCATCACCAAGACCACTCAGGAACTGCGAGACGCAAGGTCCATGCGCGGCGGCCGCCGCTCACCAGGCGAGGATGCCGGGCTGCGCGTCTGCATCGACGTCCCAGGGCTCAACTAGGCCGCCTCTCAGGAGCTTTTCTGGCCTTCACGCGTGGGACGTTGCGAGGGCCCACCTCACATCTATGTTTGCATGCCTTTTGGCCTACCGAGCGTGGCGACCACCTATCAGCGCAACCTGCGGAGCATCCTGGCAGCTCAGGGGGCCAGGCAGCACGTTGTGCTGACGGAGATGAAGACGGTCCTCAAGGAACCCCCTGGACCCCCAGAGCCTCCCAAGGCTCAGGGTCCCGGTGGCTCATGAGGAGTAGCCCCTTCACCGCATACCTTCAACTGCCCCAACTCTGCTTCATCAACAGAACCAAGTGACACTTTCCAAGTTCATTCAGCTGGGAGCGCCCCCAGGGCTGCATCATTCCCAGGCCACATGGGTCCGTCCATGTGGCATGTATCTTTCCTTTTTATGTCTTTAGCTTACCTTGTTGGGGGCGCCCCTCGGGCTGCATCATCCCCAAGCCGCTCGGGCCGAACCCAGTGGCACGTATCATTATGCATTTACCTGGGCTAGGTTGCCTTTCATGCTTAATCTATCTATGACTATCACCTGCTCGATCGCCACCCACCATGGGAGCCATGCGCCATCCGTCTTTCTTCAGGACCCTTCGCGTGAGTAAGTTAAGCACGGCGTCTGTGCTCGGGCCCATCCCTGAAGAGTCGATAAATCCAGCGGCTGAGCTCTGTCTGGCGGGCCGGCCCCGTTCATGTCACCTCCTGGGGCCGTCGGTGCTTATCTTTCTCACGCAATAACCTCAGGAGATCCGTTCGGCGCAGGTTGTCTAACCACCTCGCAGGACCAAGACAGCAAACAATAACCAAGACCAGGCGCAAGCTGCCTTGAGGTAGGGCCTCACGAGTCCCGCGCGGGCTGACAAGTGCCCAGGTACACCTCGTCTAGCCCTGTCGTGCAAGCCATGTGTCAGGGCAGGGCTGTACACGCCCCGGGGGCTCTCCGCAGTAGGGAGTCCCCTCTCACACGCCAGAAGCAAATCAGCAATCACCACAGCGACCGGTGCCCTTCCTCGCGCTAACTTGCAGGAACCTCATGAGGGCCACAGTAGGCGGTACCGCGGACTCTCCCTCTTCTGTCATGTGATTCGCTTGCGGTTAAAAGTGGGGCTCCTAAGCATTGTGCCTCAGGAGCTCTTACTAGCTCTCCAGCCCTCACCCCCTGGCCTTGACCATGGCACGCGACCTGGCATTCCAGTGGCGACTGAGCTCGCTCGAGGGCCGGGACCTGAGGACGCACAGCACCAAGAAGAACATGGAGGGGAGGGGGAGGCCCGCACAGGCCTGACCTAGCTACACTATGATGGCTGACGTACGAGTTCGGCACGACTCGAGGAGCCGACCCCGAACAACCAAGATAAGTTCTCGCTCTGAATCGCTACGGCACGAGACCCTCGCTCACTCCCTTCACTGCCCTGTTGCGGCAACATTTTCTTCCTTTCCCATCCTAAGACAGTTGCTTGTGCGCTAAAGGGGACCTCTTGAGCATCGCGCCTCAGGAGCTCTTACTGGACCTCGGGCCGCTCACCTCCTAGCCTTGACCACGGCACGCGACCTGGCATATCAGCGACGGCTGCGACCTGCCTGGGGACCGGGACCTATCAGCGTAGAGCACCAAGTTGCCGCAGGATCGGAAAGGGGAGGCCGAGCCTCGGCAGGATATGCGCATACAAATCTTCATAATGAGGGCTATGTTAACAAAAGACATTATAGACGCTTTACACGCCCCCACGGGGTTCATTTCTTGATTCCTCGCAGGGAACAAAAGGGAAGGAATTCTAGGAGTTCTATCTACCCGCACCAGATGTCGTCGATGCCATCAAAAACAGTGGGCCATGTGAGGACGGCGCCAACCCCATCCAGATCAGCAGTGATGGCTGCTGGACGCCACGGCCCTGCTCCGGGCTCGGCGGGAGCTCGGGGGCACGTAGCTATCATCGCTCGTCTCCGAAGACTCCAAGAGCTCAGGAGAGTCGCTGGACCACCAGGAGTCGCCACTGTTGTGGAGGAGCTGCAGCCTGCAGGCGAGGCCTGCGGCGGGCCCAGCGCCCGCCGCACTGTCGTCCTGGGGACCTCCTTCAGGGAAGCACCCCAGGTGGCGGCCTTCCTCGTCGAAGACCTTGAAGAACAGCACGGAGGCGTCGTCGTACTCGAAGTGGATCGTGAGGGCGCCCTCCGCGCGGCAGACTCGGGCAATCTCGCCCCAGCCTCGGGTCATGAAGATCTTACCGGAGGCAACGGCTCCAATCTCCGCTCTAGTCGCTGGGGCATCACAGTCGGGGTGTTGCAGCCAAAGCTCACGAAGGCCTCTCGTTGGCATCTCGGCGGCAAAAAACCGCGGGAGGCGAATCCAGGTGCTCGGGGGCATCGCCGCCCATATCACGAACTCGCGCGAGGAGTCCACAGCATGGACCCCTCGGGCGACAGCGTACACCTCCGCGGCAGGCCTACCACGGCCCTAACGCGGGCGGTGCCGCTCACCGCTCCTCCCTCCGGAATCTTCGGCGTGAGCATACAAGGGCAACGGGTACACAGGAGGCGGCCTTTCGTACCAAGGCCGCGACACCACCGGCCTCACGACCATCTCGCGGCGATGAGACCTCCTCTTCTTTGGGGAGCAGCTCGGGCTTGTTGAGGGGAGCCTTGCCCTTCTCCACGGCAATGAACCTCCTCAACGGCGCTATTGGTAGCAGGAGAGGAGCAAGGAAGGAGAAGAAGCGGAAGATGCAGAGGAAATATGGGCGACGAGGGCTCTGCCCCCCTCCCATTTATACCAGGAGAAGGCCAACCAGCACCCCCCATGATCACAGGTAATGATGGTTTTCCTTGCATGTCGCAGGGACTGGTCAGGTCGGGCGATTGCTGAGGCGGTGTGGGGAAATGGAAACACCCACGTCCGATCAACCGCCACGCGTCGCCCCAGGCCGCAGGCTATTGGGGCCCACGGCGCTTCACCCTTGACCCTCCGCTTCGCCTTGAAGCCAAGCCCGACCACGCCTTGGGCCCGAGGGCTACTGTCGGCGTTCTAGGAACGGGGGCCCCCAGACTTGCCTGCCTGCGGCCCACGGTGTGGCTCTGCGAGCGGGCCCTTATGTCCCTTCTTCACCAGCAAGCATCCAAGACCCTCACGAGGGGCCAAGCCTCGCAAGGCGGATGACGCAAGACCTCCTCAGGAGCGGCCTCGCCAGGCGAGCTCGCGAGGGGAGAAGAGATCAAGGCACGGCAAACCTCGTGACGTTCTCGTGATGTGAGCCATGACGATCGAGACTAGGCGGGCGCCAGCGCGCGCAGCGTCCTTGTTTCCTCTTTGGTGCTAAGGGGACAAGCGCAGGCGCAGAGTACCGAGGCATCAAACAAAGGTTTCCATATTGGTGCAACGAGACCAAGACCAGCAGGACAGCAAGATGGAGGTCACCATGGAGCCCAAGGCGGCGTCACCACCAGAGCCTTTTGCAGGAGAAGACCACTTTTGTAATGATAAGCTGTACTTGTTGTCCCCTTTCAAATTGGCCATTGTTGGCTCTCTTCCCGCTCAATATTTGGGGAGAGGACCAGGGCCTCTATAAATAGGACTAGCCACCACCGTAGCTAAGGTGACCTCATCTGAGACGGGGAAACCTGATCTGAGACGGGCGACCTCATCTGAGACGGGGAAACCTGGTCTGAGACTAGGGGCGACCTCATCTTAGACTATAACTAGTTCATCCCCACAATCACATCCACCAAGCACAAGAACACCTCAACCTCAGGAGGCTGTTCTTCCCTTTGTATTGTTCATCATCAGCCCAAGAGGCAATCCACCACCACCACACTGGAGTAGGGTATTACACCACAACGGTGGCCCGAACCAGTACAAATCTTGTGTCCTTTGTATTGCGAGCTCGTCGAGTTAGTTCGTAAGATCTTAGCTGAGTTAGGACGTGGATCGATAGGGGGAAATCTTCGCGCACACCCCAGTGTTCGAACCATAAGGGTTTTGCCGGAACCCGTGATCTGACAGATTTGATAAAAAAATAAATGTTATTCAATATGCTAGTAAAACTCTAGACAATGCCCAAAGAAATTATGCTACTACTGAAAAAGAATTCTTAGCAGTTGTATTTGCTTGTGATAAGTTCAGACCTTATATTGTTGATTCTAAAGTAACTATTCACACTGATCATGCTGCTATTAAATATCTTATGGAAAAGAAAGATGCTAAACCTAGACTTATTAGATGGGTTCTCCTGCTACAAGAATTTGATTTGCATATTATTGATAGAAAGGGAGCTGAGAATCTTGTTGCAGACAACTTGTCTAGGTTAGAGAATGTTCTTGATGACCCACTACCTATTGATGATAGCTTTCCTGATGAACAATTAGCTGTCATAAATGCTTCTCATACTGATCCATGGTATGTTGATTATTCTAATTACATTGTTGCTAAATTTATACCACCTAGTTTCACAAACCAGCAAAAGAATAAGTTTTTCTATGATTTAAGACATTACTTCTAGGATGACCCACATCTTTATAAAGAAGGAGCAGATGGTGTTATTAGACGTTGTATACCTGAGCATGAATAGGAACAGATCCTACTTAAGTGTCACTCCGAGGCTTATGGAGGACACCATGCTGGAGATAGAACTGCACACAAGGTATTGCAATCCGGTTTTACTGGCCTACTCTCTTCAAGGATGCCCGTAAGTTTGTTTTGTCTTGTGATGAATGTCAAAGAATTGGTAATATTAGTAGACGTCAAGAAATGCCTATGAATTATTCACTTGTTATTGAACCATTTGATGTTTCGGGCTTTGATTATATGGGACCGTATCCTTCCTCTAATGGTTATACACATATTTTAGTAGTGGTTGATTATGTTACTAAGTGGGTAGAAGCTATTCCAACTAGTAGTGCTGATCATAACACCTCTATTAAGATGCTTAAAGAAGTTATTTTTCTGAGGTTTGGAGTCCCTAGATATTTAATGACTGATGGTGGTTCACATTTTATTCATGGTGCCTTTCGTAAAATGCTTGCTAAGTATGATGTTAATCATAGAATTGGATCTCCATATCACCTGCAGTCTAGTGGTCAAGTAGAACTGAGTAACAGAGAGCTTAAATTAATTTTGCAAAAGACTGTTAATAGATCTAGAAATAATTGGTCCAAGAAACTTGATGATGCATTATGGTCCTATAGAACTGCATATAAAAATCCTATGGGTATGTCTCCGTATAAAATGGTTTATGGAAAAGCATGTCACTTACCTCTCGAATTAGAACATAAGGCATATTGGGCCATTAAAGAGCTCAATTATGATTTCAAACTTGCCGGTGAGAAGAGGTTATTTGATATTAGCTCACTTGATGAATGGAGAACCCAGGCTTATGAGAATGCCAAACTATTCAAAGAAAAAGTTAAAAGATGGCATGATAAAAGGATACAAAAGTGTGAGTTTAACATAGGTGATTATGTATTGCTATACAACTCTCGTTTAAGATTTTTTGCAGGCAAACTTCTCTCTAAATGGGAAGGTCCTTACGTTATCGAGGAGGTCTACCGTTCCGGTGCCGTAAAAATCAACAACTTCGAAGGCACAAATCCTAGGGTGGTGAACGGCCAAAGAATCAAACATTATATCTCAGTAATCCTATAAATGTTGAAACTAATGTTATTGAAACTGTAACCCTGGATTAATACATAAGGGAAACTTTCCAGAACGTTTCAGACTCCGAAAAGGAATAGGTACGTGGTACGGTAAGTAAACCGACTCCAAAACAGTTCTAATGGCAATTTTTCTCTGTTTTGGAATATTTAAGAAAATAGGAAAATAAGAAGCAGACTGGAAAGGACATGAGGCTTCCACGAGGGTGGAGGGCACGCCCCCTGCCTCGTGGGCACCTCGTGTGCTCTCCGGACTCTGTTTTCTTGCACGATACTTCTTTTGATCGGTAAAAATTCATTATATAATCTCCCGAAGGTTTTGACCATCATATCACGCGAATATCCTCTGTTTTTGTTTTGAGCTGTTTCTGCTGCAGATTTAGATGAAGTTACTTCCCATTTTCGAGCAGGCTTCACTATGGGGGAACTACAGAGCTCGGCTATTCCAAACTCGGTCATCCCTTCCAATGTTAGATTTCTTTCTTATGAAAATATGAAAAAGAGTGTTACTTGTTCTCCCGCAGCTATGCAGCATCCTTGGGTGAAGGGAGCTTTAGCCGTTGCGGGCAAGCTCCGTAAGGAAATAATGGACCTCAAGCAGCAAGTCAATAAGCTCGAAGAAGAGAACCGTATCCTGAAGATCATCATCGCCAAGAATATCACGTCACCATATCCGAAGAAGGAGACATAAACACATGGGTATGGGCACTCCCCTTGGCAACTGCCAAGCTTGGGGGAGTGCCCTATTGTATCACCATCACCTTTATCTTTACCATTTTTCTTAGTTTGATCCTTTTGATAATATCTTGATCTAGTAGAATAAAGTTTTAGTATGATCTAGTTATGAGTTTTGCTTTATGACCCTTCTATGTAATCGAGTCCGTGAGCTATATATAATAAAGATTAGTGTTGAGTCAAGGGCTTGATTATTTTGCCATGATCTTGAGGAAATAAAAAGAGAAGAAATAAAAGGAAATAAAGAGATCATATGGATCTTATGGAGAGTAATGACTTCATATATAAAGAGTATGATGGATAAAAGTTGTTGAGAGTTGACAAACATAGTTTTGGTCATCGTTGCAATTAATAGGAAGTAATAAAGAAAGAGAGGTTTTCAAATATAAATATACTATCTTGGACATCTTTTATAATTGTGAGCACTCATTAAAGTATGATATGCTAAAGAGTTGACATTGGACAAGGAAGACAACGTAATGGGTTATGTTTTCTTACATCCGAGATAAATTATATTGTCATGGATCATCCAACATGTTGAGCTTGCCTTTCCCTCTCTTGCTAGCCAATTTCTTTGCACCAAGTAGAGATACTACTTGTGCTTCCAAACATCCCTAAACCCGTTTTTGCCATGAGAGTCCACCATATCTACCTATGGATTGAGTAAGATCCATCAAGTAAGTTGTCATCGGTGCATGGAATAAAAATTGCACTCTAAATATGTATGATTTATTAGTGCGGAGAAAATAAGCTTTATACGATCTTGTGATGTGGAAGAAATAAAAGCGACGGACTGCATAATAAAGGTCCATATCACAAGTGGCAATATAAAGTGACGTTCTTTTGCATTAAGATTTTGTGCATCCAACCATAAAAGTGCATGACAATCTCTGCTTCCCTCTGCGAAGGGCCTATCTTTTACTTTTAACATCTACCTTATATAAGAGTCATGGTGATCTTCACCTTTCCTTTTTACATTTTATCCTTTGGCAAGCACAATGTGTTGGAAAGATCCTGATATATATGGCTAATTGGATGTGGGTTTGCATGAACTATTATTGTTGACATTACCCTTGAGGTAAAAGGTTGGGAGGCCAAACTATAAGCCCCTCTCTTTCTCTGTGTCCGATTAAAACTTCATACCCATAAATATTGCGTGAGTGTTAGCAATTGTGAAAGACTAAATGATAGTTGAGTATGTGGACTTGCTGAAAGCCTATTATATTGACTCTTTCCTATGTTATGATAAATTGCAATTGCCTCAATGACTGAGATTATAGTTTGTTGGTTCTCAATGAAGTTTATGATTCATACTTGAAATTGTGGTTGAATTGTTACTTTAGCATAAGAGATCATATTACAATATATATTCTGATAACACTTCAGCATAAGAGATCATATACAGCCAGTCTATTCTAATAATATTATCAGAATAGTTATTCTGATAACACTTCAGCACTGCACGCTCAACGCAAGTGCATGTCATTGTTTGAACCAAGTGTGTTATAGTACTGAGGCGAGTGAACTTCCCATGGTAAAAAACTGCACGCAGTGTTTTTTTTGGTACTGTTTTCACTCTGATTTTTTAACCGTTTATTGGAACGAGGCGTGTAATATATGGTTGAAAAGCTATGGATTAGGCACAACTTCTCCATGTTGAACACTTTTCGAGATTCCTCACGGTTTAAGAGCAGTTTTGAAAATGGTGCGGCCCACAACGAGTGCCAACGAGCGTTTTTTTGCATTTTTTTTTTCTAAACCGCTCGTCGGAATGAAGCAAATGATACACCGTTGGATAGATATCGTCGAGGCGCATCTTTTTCATATCTATTTCTTTCTCTAATTCATTACGGTTTAAGAGCAGTTTCAAATTTACTAAATCGCGGAATTCTGTTTTTTTCAAAATTTTCAAATTTTTGGTATTGTTTTTGCTCTAGTTTTTAACCGTTTGTTGAAACGAGGCGTGTAATATGTCGTTCGAAAGCTATGGACAAGGCGCAACATTCACATGTAGAAATGGTTTTGAGATTCCTTACAGTTTTAAGTTAATTTTGAAAATCGTGTGGTAGACGACAAGTGGCAGCGGCCGTTTTTCACAAAAAAAATTACAAACCGGTCGTCGAAATGATTCAAATGATATGCCGTTGGAAAGATATCAACGAGACGCAACTTTTTCATGTAGAACACTCTATATAATTCCTTACGGTTTAAAAGCAGTTTAAATTTACCGAAATGCGGACACTCTATTTTTCGCGACACCCAAATCGACGTGGGTACTTCATCCGATTGAAAACCGCACTGCATCGGACGAAAAACCGCACTGCATCAGACGTGTTAGAGAACTGCATGATTTATTTTATTCAAACGTAATTTTTTTCAAGGACGAGAAAGTAAAGTGCACTTCACATCATATGTAAATGAACCACAATACTATCAAGAAGTGAACCACATTGCTTTTTTCGCTTTTGTAATATTTTTTTGAACTTACGAGATGAACAACATCATATGGCCGATCGCACTGCTTCAGAATGAAAACCCAACTGCATCGGACGGGCAAGCGAGCTACATACTTTCTTTTGTCGGACGTAAATTTTCTTAAACGAGATGGAGTGCACTTCATGTCGAGTGTTGTTGAACCACAATACTATGAAAAGTGAACCTCGAGACTACCATAAACGGGCCACGACACCGAACTTCATCAGACAAACAATTGCACTGCATGTTTTCTTTTTTGTGGGACATAAATTTCCCCAAACGAGGTGGAGTGCACTTCATGTCGAGCGTTGGTGAACCGCAATACTATGAAAAGTGAACCTCGAGACTACCGTAAACGGGCCACGACACTACCGAAAGTAAACCGTGTGAGTTTTTTCCAAACTCAATATTTTTTGTGTGCGTAGACCGGGCGAGTGGACCGCATAGATTGAGCGAGTGAACCACATATAATGAGAAGCAAGCTTCATTTGACATGTTTTTTGTTTCTGGTTACCAAGTAACCCGCGAGGAGTTTTTTAGTGAACTGCGTGAGAGGACAAATTGAGCTTCAAAACATATGTATCCATTCATTACACGGCCACTCACATTGGTGAACTGAACCCAGGAATAGCCAACCGTGTAGTCACTCTTTTTTCTGGGTTGTGCGTGCATGTGGGCATAGCTGGATCACCAAAAGAGGAAGAGGCGACACTAGGACTCCCTTTTCTCCCACCAAAGCAATAGAGCACTCTACGCGCCCCGCCATCATACTGCAGTGCGACCCGAGGGTGACTTTTTTTACACGAAAACAAATAGAGCATTGTAGGTAGAGGCAAAACAATGTGCAAAAAAGGCACGACGACGCTCGTCGGCAGAGAGGACTGCACGGAGTGAAGAGATGTTCTTCACGCATCCGGTGACTAGACTGCAAGTGGAGATGGGGAACACGGAGGGCGTCGCCGTACTGCATGGGCCCGTGGTCAGAACTGCATGCCGCCGTCGATAGAGCCGCATGTCGCCCTGCAACAGAAGAGCAACCTACACTGCTCGCTCGCCAGCAAATAACAAATTGTGAAGAATTGGATCTTGGCGTTTTTTGTACATGCGGCGTGGATGGAAGCGCCAAGGAACTGCATGTTGGTGAGGACGGACCTGCACGTGAGCGGTTCGCCGATCTACACATCGTGGTCGTCGATTTTGGCACCTGATCGAGTGGAGGACAGGGGTGGTCGTTGTCTTCTCCCCGAAATGAACCTCGCCGGCATCAAGGTGGATTTCCTCTCTGTCACCGGTGTGGAGATGCAACAAACCACCACCCAGTCGAAGCTCGGGGGTGGGGGTGGGGAGGGGCTGGGGTGGTTGGCGCGTCGGAGCTCCGGGAAGCAGTGGGTCGCTGGAGTACGAGGCAGGGGCATCCGGCGACGCAGCTCTCCACCTGTATCGGGCGGCGAAGGGACTCCCCAGATCCAGAGCAGCAGCTGACGCGGACGGTGGATCCATGCCGGACCCGGGACGGGACAGGCGATGGAGGCGGGACGGCGTAGAGTGGTGGCTGGGGCGGCACGGCGTGCGGTGCTGGCCGGGTGGAGAGGATGGCGCGTAAGGAGGCATGGTTGGTGGTCGTGGCAGGGGCTACGTGCGGTGGGGGCCTGGTGGAGAGGGCGGCGTGGATGGTGGTTGTGGCGGGGCGGCACGCTGTGGTGGCCGGGGCGGTGCGCGATCGAGGCCAGGGCAGGGCAGTGTGCGGTGGAGGCCAGGGCTGGGCGGCGGGTTGTGCTGGCCGGGCCTGGCGACGCGGGTGTTTGGTGTGGTGTTTGTGAAGGAAGCAGGGGTGGTTGGATCGTGGGTGGGTGGGTGGGCGTGGGTTTGTTTTTCTTTTTTCATGCAGCTCGGTTCAGTTTGCTGGTGCGTTTCGTTTCTCCAGGTGGAACTGTTATCAGAATAAGGGGTAGGTGTTATTAGAATATGGTCTTAAGGGGTGTTATCATAATAGACCCACCCTATATATATATATATATATATGTATATATATGTTGTTGTTCTAAGAATGATCATGATGCCCTCATGTCCGTATTTTATTTTATCGACACCTCTATCTCTGAACATGTGGACATATTTTTCGATATCGGTTTTTGCTTGAGGACAAGCGAGGTCTAAGCTTGGGGGAGTTGATACATTCATTTTGCATCATGCTTCTATATCGATATTTATTGCATTATGGGCTATTATTACACATTATGTCACAATACTTATGCCTATTCTCCCTTATTTTACAAGGTTTACATGAAGAGGGAGAATGCCGGTAGCTGGAATTCTGGGCTGGAAAAGGAGTAAATACTATAGACCTATTCTACACAGCTCCAAAAGTCCTGAAACTTCACAGAAGTCATTTTTGGAACTAATAAAAAATACTGAGCAGAGAAAGCACTAGAGGGGACCCACACCCTGGCCACGAGGGTGGGGGCGCGCCCTACCCCCCTGGGCGTGCCCCCTACCTCGTGGGCCCCCTGGTGGCCCTCTGATGCCCATATTCTGCTATATGAGGTCCTTCGTCCGAGAAAAAAGCATAAGCTAGCTCACGGGACGAAACTCCGCCGCCACGAGGCGGATCCTTGGCGGAACCAATCTAGGGCTCCGGCAGAGCTGTTCTGCCGGGGAAACTTCCCTCCGGGAGGGGGAAATCATCACCATCATCATCACCAACGATCCTCTCATCGGGAGGGGGTCAATCTCCATCAATATCTTCACCAGCACCATCTCATCTCAAACCCTAGTTCATCTCTTGTATCCAATCTTTGTATCCAAACCTCAGATTGGTACCTGTGGGTTGCTAGTAGTGTTGATTACTCCTTGTAGTTGATGCTAGTTGGTTTACTTGGTGGAAGATCATATGTTTAGATCCATTATGCATATTAATACCCCTCTGATTATGAACATGAATATGCTTTGTGAGTAGTTACGTTTGTTCATGAGGACATGGGAGAAGTCTTGCTATAAGTAGTCATGTGAATTTGGTATTCGTTCGATATTTTGATGAGATGTATGTTGTCATCTGAGGGAGTCCTGGATTAGGGGGTGTCCGGACAGCCGGACTATATCCTTTGGCCGGACTGTGGGACTATGAAGATACAAGATTGAAGACTTCGTCTCGTGTCCGGATGGGACTCTACTTGGCGTGGAAGGAAAGTTAGGCAATACGGATATGGATATCTCCTCCTTTGTAACCAACCTTGTGTAACCCTAACCCTCTCCGTTGTCTATATAAACCGGAGGGTTTTAGTCCGTAGGACAACAATAACCACAACATACAATCATACCATAGACTAGCTTCTAGGGTTTAGCCTCTCTGATCTTGTGGTAGATCTACTCTTGTACTAACCATATCATCAATATCAATCAAGCAGGACGTAGGGTTTTACCTCCGTCAAGAGGGCCCAAACCTGGGTAAAACAATGTGTCACCTGCCTCATGTTACCATCCGGCCTAGACGCACAGTTCGGGACCCCCTACTCGAGATCCGCCGGTTTTGACACCGACATTGGTGCTTTCATTGAGAGTTCCTCTATGCCGTCGCCATCAGCAAGGATGCCTCATCCCGTCTTTAAAGACGGCACTATTGCTAAGGGAGCTTTGGCTATCGGCCAAACTCTCCGGCTAGGTGGTTTTCTTATGACCGCCTGTTCGACCGTTGCGCCGATGATGACTTCTCGGGTCATCGAAAGCAATCTTCACGTCAACTCGGAACTCGCTGAGCAGTTAGATCCAATGGAGCTCTCTTCCCTAAATGAGCTCTTGGATCGCATCGCCGCCCTGGAAGTCGCTACAAAGTACGATCAGATTGGGCCTAAACCCTATCTGATAGAGATCAACTCTCCCCAGGTCACCCATCATGTTGCAGCGGTAGAGGAACAATGTGGCAACCCTTCATCTATCTTAAGGACTAGCTATGTCCGGATTCCCGATCCCTCCAAGACGGATACCCGCAGAGGGGAGGACATCACTGAAGACCTGAACCTAAAGTCAGGCAGCGGGCTAGATTTACTGGAAAACATCCAAAAATCCAAACTTCTGAGTTCGGAAACTCCTTGGCCCCTGAGTCTCAGATTGGATGAGGATTCGGGTTCAATTCCACCCACCCACCCAAACATAAGCGATCTATCCCAAATTAGGCAAGAGCCCGAAGAAACAGTACACCATTACTGGGACAGATTCCTCCTGGTCATGAACAGGATAAAGGACTGTCGCGAGGAAGACGCAATTTCATTCTTCTGCAATAATTGCACGGACAAGGGAATCCTCAATGCCATAAGTCGCCACGAAATTACACGATTTGCCGACTTGGTGTCCATAGTACGAAAGTACTATGCGATGGAAAGGGCCTGGAAAACCGATATAAAATTTTGGGATAATCTGGCCCTGAATACAAACCCAGTCCGAAATAAAAGGGTGCATTATCACAATACACCTGTGTTAACTACCAAAAAGCAAAAGCCCTCTACGGGGCAAGGAATCGTACTGGAGGGATGGCTCAACGGACCCTGCAAAATTCATAGTACAGCGGATGCAATACCAATGCACAGCCTTAGAGCATGTTGGATACTCCGGTAGGTGGCCAAAAGTGGTGAGGATCTACTCCTCCCAAATACCACAGAGCACCATCCCGTGGACAACAATACGGTGTTAACGGTCGTTGAGACCTTCGCGTCAAATAATAGACGCAAGCGAACACTCCGCAGCATGGCGAAATCTGCCACGTAGCAGCAATAAATCCTTGGAGTGACACGACTATTACCTTCAATGCCAATGACGAACCTAAATTCCGAACAGCCCGAGCACCAGCCGCACTGGTCCTCAGTCCAATCGTGGACGTCTTTCGACTCACCAAGGTACTCATGGACGGCGACAGCGGATTAAACCTCATCTATGAGGAAACTCTTCAAAAGATGGAAATAGACTGGAGCCGCATTGAGCAAAGTAGCACAACCTTTAGAGGAATTATCCCCAGTCGGGAAGCACGCTGTGCTGGGAAAATCACACTAGATGTGGTATTCGGCACACCGGATAATTATAGGTCCGAAGAAATTACATTCCAAGTGGCCCCGTTCAGCAGCGGATACCACGCTCTATTAGGGCGGGAGGCGTTTCCAATCTTCCAAGCCATACCCCATTACGGGTACATGAAGCTCAAAATGCCCGGGCCCAACGGAATCATCACTCTTGCTAGTGATCCGGACATAGCACTCCGCGCCGAAAATAAGACAGTCGCACTGGCCCTCAAGGCACTATCCGAAGCCCTAGCAGCCGAGGAACTAACTACGCTGCGCTCCACGGTGAACAGGGACGACGTGATACTCGATAAAAGATCCAAGTCCACCTCCTTTAAACCGGCAGACGAAATAGTCAAATTCCAAGTCCATCCAATGGACCCTATAAAAACAGCTTCCATCGAGGCACAATTAAACCCTGATGTCGACACCGCACTGCGAGAGTTCCTACGCAAGAACTGGGACATTTTTGCCTGGCACCCTTCAGACATGCCAGGAATCCCACGCAGGCTGGCCGAGCACAGCCTAAATATCCTAAAAGGATTCAAGCCAGTCAAGCAGGCTCTTCGGTGTTTCTCCGAACCTAAGAGACAAGCCATGGGAGAGGAACTAGCCAAGCTATTGGAGGCCGGATTCATCAGAGATACAAAACATCCGCACTGGCTAGCGAACCTGGTGATGGTACCAAAGAAGGACAAATCATGGCGCTTGTGCGTCGATTTTAAGGACCTTAACAAGGCCTGCCCAAAGGATCCCTTCCCCCTCCCCCGCATCGATCAAATCATCGACGCTACCGCAGGACACGATTCATTGTGTTTCCTCGACGCATACTCCGGCTACCATCAAATTAAAATGGCAGAGCCAGACCAAGCCGCAACGGCATTCATCACACCATATGGCCCATTCTACTTCAACACAATGCCCTTCGGGCTCAAAAACACTGGCGCAACATATCAGCGCATGATTCAGATATGTCTGGCAAACCAGATCGGCAAAACAGTGGAGGCATACGTAGATGACGTGGTCGTCAAAACCAAGCATGTCGAATCTCTAGTAGACGACTTGAGGCTCACATTCGATAACCTCCGAACATATGACATCAAGCTCAATCCGGAAAAATGTGTTTTCGGTGTACCAGCCGGAAAGCTCCTGGGATTCATTGTCTCCAGTAGAGGTATTGAAGCTAATCCGGCCAAAATCCGAGCATTGTCACAGTTGGCTACCCCAACAGACCTCAAACAAATCCAGAAGCTAATTGGATGCGTGGCGGCTCTAAGCCGCTTTATCTCCCGCTTGGGAGATAAGGCCTTACCCCTTTATCGCCTCCTTCGGCGCACCGAACACTTCGAGTGGACGAACGCGGCCACATCCGGATTGGAAGAAATAAAGGCCATTTTGGCAACCAACCCGACCCTGGCCGCACCTAACAACGGTGAACCAATGATGTTGTATATTGCGGCAACTCATCAAGTTGTAAGCGCGGTGCTTGTTGTTAAACGGGAAGCGGACGGACACAAATTCCCTCTTCAAAAGCCGGTATACTATGTATCCACTGTCCTCACTCCATGCAAATCACGGTACCCGCATTACCAAAAAATAGCATATGCGATATTCATGGCATCACGGAAACTGCGACACTACTTTCAAGACTGTTCGATTACAGTAGCCTCGGAAGTGCCACTTAATGATATTATCAACAACCGCAACGCTACGGGCCGGATTGCCAAATGGGCCATTGACCTCCGTCCATTTGACATAACATACAAACCTCGCCGAGCCATTAAATCGCAAGTACTGGCCGACTTCGTCGCCGAATGGACGGAGGCCGAACTCCCTAAAGAGTACGGCGCATACTCCAATTGGATCATGCACTTCGACGGTTCCAAAATGCTGGCCGGTCTAGCGGCTAGCGTCGTCCTGACGTCCCCAACCGGAGATACCATTCGGTACATACTGCAAATATTGTATTCAGATTCCAACAATGCAGCCGAATATGAAGCTCTGTTGCATGGTCTTCGGATGGCTGTCTCCATGGGCATTCAATGCCTGGAGGTGCGTGGGGATTCAAACCTCACAATATCCCAAATAAACAGAGATTTTGACGCCAAGGATCCAAAAATGGTGGCCTATCAAAACGCCGTCCTCAAAATGTCAGCTCAGTTCGAGGGACACGAATTTCACCACGTGGCTCGGGAAAACAATCAGGCGACGGATATCCTCGCCCGCATGCGGTCCCTCCCAACATATTTCTGGAAAGGCTCTTCAAGCCATCCATCGAATGGGAAGGGGACACCAGTAACAACAGTCCGGACCCGGCCAAAATACCCGATACCGAACTCTCTGACACAATCGGAGGCTCCGCCACCGAAATAACACCTTCAGCCCACGAAATAATGGCCATTATTGCCCCGTGGGCAGAACCATTCCTGGCCTACCTAACTAGACAGGAATTTTCGGAGGTCCAAAATGAGGCACGCTGCATAGTGCGGCGATCCAAGGCCTACATGGTCCATGAGGGGGAGTTGTACAAGAAAAGCACTACCGGAGTCCTTCAAAGGTGCATCTCCGAAGAGGAAGGGCGGAATTTTTTGGCAGAAATTCACGCCGGACTCGGCGGTCATCACGCCGCAGCCCGGGCTCTTGTAAGCAAGGCCTTTCGTACAGGATTCTATTGGCCAACAGCCCGGGAAGATGCACAGGACTTGGTCCAACGTTGCGCCGGTTGCCAGCTCTTCTCAAATCAAAGCCACATGCCACCCACCCCCTCCAAACAATCCCCATTACATGGCCCTTCGTGGTCTGGGGGCTTGACATGGTTGGACCCCTTAAAGCGGGAACCCACAAGAAAAAATACTTATTGGTCATGGTGGATAAATTCACCAAATGGATAGAGGCTAAACCGGTTAAAACAGCCGAATCCGGACCGGCGATAGATTTCATATCCGGGGTTGTACACCGTTACAACGTCCCCCACAGCATCATCACTGATAACGACACGAACTTTACGGCCGACGAGGTAAAACTCTAGTGCAGCAAAATGGGCATCAAGCTTGATTATGCTTCAGTCTATCACCCACAAACCAACGGTCAAGTCGAACGAGCAAACGGTCTTATAATGAGCGGCATTAAACCCAGATTAGTGCATTCCTTAACGGAGTCTGACAAGCACTGGGTAGAGGACCTCGACTCCGTACTCTGGGGGCCGCGGACCACGCCGAATCGTAGTACCGGATATACACCATTTTTATGGTGTACAACGCAGAGGCGGTCTTGCCCTGTGACATAATTCATGACTCACCTCGAGTGCGCATGTACGAAGAAAGAGAAGCTGAGCTCGATCGGCAGGATAGTCTAGACACCTTGGAGGAAGAGCGTGACGTAGCCAAAGCCCGTTCCACATTTTACCAGCAACAGGCTCGCAGATACCAAAGCAAAGAAGTACGGGCCAAAACTTATAATGTTGGTGAACTAGTTCTACGCCTCCTGGATAAGAAAAAGAACAAGCTCGAGCCCAAATGGGAAGGTCCCTTCATTATCGACCAAGTTCTGACCGGTGGAGCGTACCGACTGCGGGATGCATCGACTAGTCGACTCGAGCCGAACCCATGGAACGCAGCCAGGCTCCAAAGATTCTACGCCTAGCACCGGACTCTATGTTAGTCCCCTCCCTTTGTCCATTTTCTACATATGCATCATCTGTCTTGTTTCCCTTTCTTTCTTTTTCTTATTATTCCTCTAGGCCTTCAAGGGTCACCTTGTGCCTCACTTGTACATTACAGATGCGCTAGCCACACTCTCCATACCTGGGGTCTTCTTTCACAGAAGCTTAAATTATTTACCTGGGCCTCACGCCCAACACATGTGTTATACTTCCGCATGTACCTTTTTTCACCATTATATGCATCGATATGACTTAAGTTTTGGCCAAGCTGGGTTGCCTAGCTCTTGTATTTATGCCCTACGTTCCCGTTAATTCGGCTAGGGCATAAGGGGAGCACCTCTGCGATTGTTACTGCCGGGTCAGCCGGATGTGTACCTCGGACTGGGTGAAGCTGAAAGCTAGCGTTCTTAAGGGAATATTCGGTCAGTGAACAAAAGATGACTTTTATTTATTATCCATATCTGCCCCCAGATGCTTTTTCTGCGCTTCTTATCGCAGTCCGGACATGCACTTTAGGGCATGCTTAACCAGGGAAAGGAACCCTTAACGGAACTATTCTCCCTGGAAGATGTTTCTTACTACCCATGTAATATAACATAACTAGTCGGGCACTTGTCTGATAAAGCACTAATGACCCCTACGCCTGGTCTCCACGCATACCCTGGTTCTTATATAACTAAGCGGGTACTCGGATTCACTCCAGACTATCGGGCCCGGAGGTTGAAGCGAAAAGGTCCACAACGACAAATGATCTACAATCCGGTAGAAGGCATTATACATGTCACTTTAGTTACATAGTCATACAGACTGACTAAACTCCTCTTCTATACCATCCAACAGGCGGTCTAGCTTACAATCCTATTGGGAATACTTTGCGGCTAATTCTACTTGCCCATAAACTAAGCTAACGGGGATCTCTTTTCCGTCGGGCCCCACAGGTCCGACCTCGGCCATGTGATTTGGGTCTGCCTTGGTATACCGAGTCTTCACCATGGCCCAGGCCTCTCTGGCACCCTGTCGGCAGGCTGATATCTTCCATAATCAAAGGCGTCATCGTGCTCCCTTGAGCTTCTCTGTAAGCTCTGCAACACCCTCTGGCAAGGAGACAGATGGCCACAAAGCCTGGGCAACACCTTGCATCACCTGCCGAACTTGTTCGTGCAGATGTGACAGCTCGGACAGAATATCACCCATAGACCCCGGGCATTTCCTCCGCAGGATGACCCATCAGCATACCTACAGACATAACACTGTTAATCGACTTCCTCGCCGAACTATTTTTCAAAGTTCGTTCAAGCACTTACTAAATATGCCGCGTCGAAGCCGCCGATTCTCCTTCATGGAGTCCAACAGTTGGGCACGAACATCCTTTAGTTCCATGCCCAGCTTGGTCTTGGCATCTAGGAGATCATTCTTCTCCTGCCTCACCCTCGTAAGCACGCTCTCACCGGCCTTCAGCTGACGTTGGAGCTGTTGCTTATCTAGATTTACTCCAGCGACATCTGCACCTTTATCGCCAGATCTGCATATACGTCGCATTCTATATGATACTTATCATTCGAAGGATATATTACCAGAGGGGGTCTCTTTGGGATCCCTGCTGCGGCCAGTGCGGCCTGAAGTTGGACTTTGCACTCTTCCAGCTCCTGGGACAGTTGGGTATTCTTTTCTGTAAGAACCTGCATAACAAATGATCCTTAAATCAGTTATTCTAACTGTTTCAAGTCTCAGGGGCTACTGATATATATATATATAACCACCAAATTTTCTCACCCGCATGTCTTTTACATACTGCTCTGTGGCTCTAGCTAGACCATTTTGAGCGGCACGGAGGTACGCATCTCCCGAGTTGAAGGCATCCAATGCCTCTTGGGACAAACAAGCGTCACGAAGAACAGTCCGGCGACGCCTATAGTTCATGGCACTTTCCACCTCGGAATTGGTGGCGGACAATTTTTCCGCATCCTCTGTCGGAGGAGCACCTGGCACATGCCTCGTATTCATTCCCTCCTCCGAATCCGGCCTTGGAGCTTGGCTGGTGGAGGCGCGATTAGTAGCCTCTCCGGATATAGTCCAGCGAGCGCTCCTTTTCCTAAAAAGAAGGCATGGGCGTTAATATGCCTCCAAGAATAATGTCTTGGAATAAAAGACAGCACACCGTAGTGCTGCGCCAGTGTCTCAATCCGGACTGTGGGTCTTTTCAGCCTGCCTGGCCCCGCGGCCCCTTGTTGGCTAGTCGCTGCAGGCTCGGCCTTCCGCCTTGAGGACCTCCCCTGCAAAACTCGGTTGTTATACGGTAATCAAAAACACGCAAGGACGGATCCCTTTTCAAACTACTGGGACTTCGGTCTCAGTTACCTGTGAGGCTGGAAGTAGCCCAGGGTAATCGGCAGTAATGGCCACCAAAGCGTTGTCATTGCTCAATTGGTAAAATACTCCATCGATCAGCTCCACAGATATGTCCGGAACCTCCTGGGAGGCCGGGTCTAGGGGTCATCCAGGGTCCTCGGGTTGTGGAGGGGGGTTGTTTATCTCCCTTACAGCATGGCACAGCTCTTGCGTTGAAATTGCTAGATTGAATACTTAACTATGGGAAAATGAAATGGATGGGCGAGAAAAAGTCTCCGCTTACCAAGCTCGGAGGATTGTACATAGAAAATCTGCCCCGTGGGTTGACATGGAGGAATTCCTCCTCTTCTCCCTTGTACAAAGTGGATAAAATCTTTATTAGATCAGCAACCAATCCCGACCCTTTACGGCCGTAGCGGATGGCATCATCCTCCCCGTTGAAATCCCACATGGGGTGGCCTCTATACTGAAGCGGCTACACCCCCCGCATGATACATATGACCATCACCTCGATCATGGTCAATCCGGATCGAGCTAAAAAAATTATCCGGCTCATCAGCTAAAGGACGTCCCTGTCATCTTCCTCCAGGGAGCTCCATGGACGCCAGCTCCGGTGCTTCTTCAAAGGAGCGTTGTCGAACTTAGGAAGTGTCGGAGTAATGGGCCACGCGTAGGCCAACCCGAGCCCCAGAACCTTTCAAGACATCGGGGTAGGCTGCGCCCCTCAAGACCCCAGGACGAAGAGCCGCCTTCTGAGAAGTCTGCGGCAAGACGGCCGACTGCCCACTCGCGGCCGAGTCCCAGGGACGACTTTAGGATAAGCCGACTCCTGACTAGGGACTTCCAGAGAAGCCGGCTTTGGGGAGTCGGCCCGCGACTCCAGCAAAACCCCATGTCCTCGTCAAGAGGGACAGGACAAGGGAGTGGCTACAGTGAAGACTGCTCCCACCCCTTTCTAGAGGCAGGCATGGCTACAGTACGCCGTACTCGCGGAGATCTCCAAGTGGCGTGGCACTGTTGCCATGCCAGCCCTGCCATCAGCACCAGTGGACCGAATCCTATGCCCACGACGGCTTTTCCATACGGCCTTGGGGCAGCAGGTCCCACCAGCCAGCGGGACCCCAGAAGACGGCAAGTGCGCCACCAGTCGGACTCGTTGGGAGTCGGCCCCCGGGAGTCGGCCAGCTCCTCCCTCGGGGCCCACACGCCATTAATCGGATGTGACGGAGAGTGGCAATAGTGATCGCCCGCCAGGCGGCAGGGCTGTTGCCACGACTCCATGACGAAGCCCGCGTCATTAGACGCACGGCTATAGTAATCAGCAGCCGGCAAGACCCGCCCGCGGCGGACGCGGCCTGTCGGCTCCGTACCTAGCCAGTCGGCGGGGCCCACCAGTCGGCAGGCCCCAGCAGTCGGCGGAGAAGACGAAGGCCAGAGGCACTGACGACTAGGCCCGCGTCCAGCCAGATTACCATTGTACCCCTGGGGGTAGGCCTATATAAACCCCCCAGGGCACCCATGCAAAGGGTTGGAATCCATTAGCTTTAGACCAGATCATATAGAGGGAGAGAGCTAGCCTTGCCCTCTCCTACCTCCAGGAAACAGCTCAAGGAGCAATTGTGTAAACACTTTGCCATAGTGATCATGCGGAGACCCCGCAGAGCAGCAGTAGGGGTGTTATCTCCTCGGAGAGCCCTGAAGCTAGGTAAGATTCGCCGGCGTGCATGTCTACGCCTCATCCCGTTTCCAGGCACCGGCGACGTTCTACTCGCCCCCACCATGATAAGCCATCCTTTGGCATATGTCGCACCCGACCCCCGACATTTGGCGCCCACCGTGGGGCCTGGTGCACCGCCGTCCGGAGACCTGTTCTGGACAGGAACCCTTTTCCTCCCTGGCGAGTGCAGCCAGCCAGGCACGCTAGACGGAGTTTGCACCGACGCACTGCACGGTGTTGAGATTGCCTGCGCAGCCAGCTGCCTCGCCGAACTTGTCAGCAAGGTTCGCCTCTCCGACGAACCTGCATCCAATGCTGGCACGGGCGGCTCCGAGAGCCTCCTCGCGGGCCTCCTCGATCAATTCCACGTCTCCGGCGAGCCTGCCGTGGACTTGGAGTCTGTAGGCTCCACCGACCCGATGCTGGTCGACTCCGACACCGCGTCGCTCGATGCATTCCCCACTAATGTGGTGATCTACGATGAACCTCTCCCTCGCGCGGAGAGCGACGGAAGCACCGTCACCGAGGTGCTCGTCATCAGTCATGACGAGCTCCCCGGCGGAGGAGCGCATGATCTGCTCGGCGCGGCGCTACAAGACCTGACTGCGCCCATTCCGGAAGGGGCTGACGCAGAGACATTGGAGGCGTGCCGCCTTCAGCTCATCAAAGGCGCGAAGAAGCTGGCTAGCATGAGACGCTTGTCAGAAGCCTACCAGCGAGAGATGGATCGCGTTGTTGGTGGCTCGCCAGCCCCAGCTGGGCCCAGCCGCCTTGGCACGATCCAGCAGCACGGCGTAGCCATCGCCGACCTGTTTGGGGCAAGACGCCCTGTGTACGCCACACCAGCGGAGAACATCCGAGCCGCCCAGGCGGCGGCGGATGAGCTGGACAATTTCGAGGGTGAAGAACGCCGCCTGATGATGGAGCGAGTCCAGCGGCTCCTCGACGCGGCTGTCGCACAGAACGAGGCCGGCTGCCGCACGGAGGCGCCGCAGCGGCAAAACGACGACCTGCGCCGAGATCAAGGTGCGACGTCTCGGACGCCGACTGGTGGAGCCCGAGGAAGAAGAGACAAGGATCCGGCTGTCAGCCACAGTCGGACTCACATTACCATAGAGCGCGACCGAGACGGCCTCCCGAGAGCAGTGGAACAATGGGACGACTGTCCGCCTCCTCCTCCTCCTCCTCGCAAGGAGAGGCGAGTCTCCCCGCTGCCTATTGACCATCCGACTCTCGGCGACCGCCTTGGCCGCCGAGAGGGAGTCGAAGAAAATGACGCCCGCCACCGGATCGACCGACTTCACTGATCCCTGGCGCTGGAAGAAGAAGATGAGTTGGGTCCACCTTGTTTCGGGCCCCGCATTCGAGACGAGCCCTTTCCCAATGGGTTCACGCTCCCAAGGGACACGCCCAAATATACCGGCTCCGTGAAGCCGGAAGACTGGATAGTCGACTACTCTACGGCCGTCAGCATAGCGAACGGCAACAAGCGTGTCGCCATAAAGTACGTTCCGCTCATGCTCCAGGGCACGGCCCGAACATGGCTGAACAACCTAAAGCCCCGCAGCATCAACAGCTGGGTCGACTTCACCAAAGCATTCGTCTGCAACTTCGCCAGCACGTACAAGCGTCCTCCCAAGCCTCGTCAGCTCTCCTTGTGCATGCAATGTCCCGACGAGTCGAATCGCGACTACCTCACGCGTTGGGCCGAACTTCGGAACTCCTGCGAGGGCGTGCACAAGGTGCAGGCTATCGAGTAATTCACCGCCGGGTGCAGAGAAGGCACCCTCCTCAAGCACAAGCTCCTCTGCGACGAGCCAGAAACCCTCGACGAGCTGCAGATCATAGCAAACAAGTATGCCACGGCCGACTCCTCCATGAAGGCAGAGATTCAAGTCAACGCAACTGGCAAAGTGGCCCCTCAAGCTCCAAGAACTCCGGCGGGAGACACCAGTCGGCGGCAACAGCAGAGCGACCATAAGCGCAAAGCCCCACAGCCGGCTTCCAGCAGCCGGCAGGTCACGACAGTTGAAGCCCAGCAGCCGGATGGGCAGCCTCTGCCCAAGCGACAGAAAGGCGGCAAGCCCAACTGGTTGCCGGCCTTCTCCTACGAGCAGACTCTGGATGGACCTTGCAAGTTCCATAGCGGCACAAAGCCGTCGAATCACACCACACGGAAGTGCCACTGGCTCACCAGGATCGCCAAGGGAGACAGACTCCTACCTCCCCCGCCTGCTGGGCAGCCGCCTCCGCCTCCGCCTCCGCCCCAGCAACCGGCTGTCAGGCCAATCGGTACGGTACAAGACGAATACCCTGAAGAACACGGAGCCTACATGGTGTTTACCAGTATGGCAGATGATCAACACAGCAGGCGGCTGCAGCGACAACAGGTGAATGCAGTAGCATCAGAGACGCCAGAGTTCATGCACTGGTCCGAGAAGCCAATCAGCTGGAGCAGGGCTGACCACCCAGAGGTGATGCTGAGTCTGGGCTCCTATGCCTTGGTCTTGGATGCCACCTTTGCTACGGATAGACGAGCCGCGCGTTTCTCGCGAGTTCTGATAGATGGAGGCAGTAGCATCAACATCCTGTACAAAGACACCATGGAGAAGTTAGGAATCAAGCAAAGACAGCTTCAGAACAGCCGGACTGTGTTCCACGGCATTGTTCCTGGGCTTTCCTTCTCACCAATCGGCAAGATCCTGATGGACATCCTCTTTGGAGACAAAGATCACTTCCGCCGAGAGTCAGTTTGGTTTGAGGTGGTGGACCTTGAGAGCCCATACCATGCGCTAATCGGCCGACCCTTCTTGGCCAAGTTCATGGCGGTCCCCCACTACGCCTACCTCAAAATGAAGATGCCCAGTTCCAGGGGAATTCTGACTATAGCTGGCGACTACCGGAAGTCGTCTGCCTGTGCGGATGAGAGCAGTCGGCTAGCCGAGTCCCTGGTGATCGTAGCCGAGAAGCGGCTCCTGGAGCGGGTTGTGGCGATGGCCGGCAAGCATCCAGAGGTGTCGCCCAACCCAAAGGAGTCGGAGGCTGAGGGTTCGTACAAGCCGGCCAAAGAGACAAAGAAGATACCCTTGGATCCGGAGCACCCGGAGAGGTACGCTGTCGTAGGCGCAAACCTCGACAACAAATAGGAAGGCGAACTCATTGATTTCCTCCATGAGAATCAGGACATCTTCGCATGGTCCCCCAAAGACATGCCAGGTGTACTGATGGAATTCGCCGAGCACAAGTTACATGTTTGATCTGATGCAAAGCCGGTCAGGCAGCCCCTGCGCTGCCTATCAGAAGAGAAGAGAAGAGTTGTCGAGAAGAGATAGCCCAACTCCTAGCAGTCGGCTTCATTATGGAAGTATTCTTTCCAGAATGGCTAGCAAATCCGGTCCTAGTACTGAAGAAGAACAAGCAGTGGCGAATGTGTATTGACTACACGAGCCTCAACAAGGCCTGCCCCAAAGACCCGTTTGCTCTACCAAGAATTGATCGGGTGATAGACTCCATAGCCGGATGCGAGCTATTGAGTTTTTTGGATGCATACTCAGGATATCACTAGATCAAGATGAATCCGGCTGACAGAATGAAGACCGCCTTCATCACGCCGTTTTGAGCCTTCTGCTACCTCACCATGACGTTCGGCTTGAGGAATGCCGGCGCCACCTTTCAGCGTTGCATGCAGAAGTGCCTACTCAAGCAGCTCGGCAGAAATGCCCACGTCTACGTGGACGATGTGGTGGTCAAAACAGAAAAGCGTGGAACACTGCTGGAAGACCTCAAGGAGACCTTTGAGAACCTGCGCCGATTCCAGATCAAGCTCAACCCCGAGAAGTGTGTCTTCGGAGTACCAGCCGGCTAGCTCCTTGGCTTCCTGGTCTCTGAACGCGGCACAGAATGCAACCCTGTAAAGATCAAGGCCATTGAGAGAATGGAGGTACCCAGCCGACTGCTAGATGTGCAAAAATTCACCGGCTGCTTGGCGTCCATCAGCCGATTCATCAGTCGGCTGGGCGAGAAAGCTCTCCCCTTATACCAACTCATGCAGAAGACCACTTTTTCGAGTGGAACCACAAGGCGGACGAAGCTTTTCTCCAGTTGAAAAAGATGCTGACTACTCCACCTGTTCTGGCGGCTCCGACTCCTATGGAACCGATGCTCCTGTACATCGCCGCCACCAGCCGGGTAGTCAGCACGGTCATTGTAGTGGAACGCAAGGAGGAAGGCAAGGCGCTACCTGTCCAGAGACCAGTATATTACCTGCGCGAAGTACTGTCGACCTCCAAGCAGAACTACCCCCACTACCAGAAGATGTGCTATGGCGTACACTTTACCGCCAAGAAATTGAAGCCTTACTTTCAAGAGCATCCAATCACTGTGGTCTGCACGGCCCCACTTGCCGAGATCATCGGAAGCCGAGATGCTTCTGGCCGAGTGGCCAAGTGGGTCATAGAGCTGGCTCCTTACACCATCCACTACTAGCCCCGCACCGCCATCAAGTCACAAGCACTGGCCGACTTTCTCGTCGACTGGGCCGAGACCCAGTACCTGCCTCCAGCGCCCGACTCCACCCATTGGCGGATGCATTTCGACGGCTCCAAGATGCGCACCGGCTTGGGAGCCGGCGTCGTCCTCACTTTCCCTAAAGGCGACAAGCTCAAATACGCACTGCAAATCCATTTTGCCGCCTCCAACAATGTCGCCGAGTACGAGGCGCTCATTCATGGGCTCCGGCTTGCCAAAGAACTTGGCATTCGCCGGATCCTGTGTTATGGCGACTCGGACTTAGTGGTGCAACAGTCATCTGGCGACTGGGACGCCAAAGATGCGAACATGGCGAGTTACCGCTTCCTCGTGCAGCAACTCAGCGGGTATTTCGAGGGGTGCGAGTTCCTCCATGTGCCAGGAAACGACAACGACCAAGCAGACGCCTTGGCACGAATCAGCTCTACCCGCCAAGCAATACCATCTGGCGTCGCCCTTCAACGCCTCCTCAAGCCGTCTGTCAAGCCTTCACCAGAATCAGACTCCATCTTTGTGCCGGCTCCTCCCGAAGAAGTCGGATCCGACTCCAGAGCCCCGGCAGACGGTGTGGGGATTTTGGCAGATGGCTCCAAAGCCGGCACAGTCGAGGCCGGCCCAGGGACCGCAGTACCCAGCCCGGGGACTGCGGCGGCGGACTCGAAGACTCTAGAACTCGGCACAAGAACCGTGCCAGTCGGCCCGGGGACTTCATTAACCCAGCAAGCGGTTGTTGACTCCAACCCACCGCCTCCCAGCCCAACCGCCCTCGTCCAAGTGGCAGTTCTGGCAGTCGAAGAAATAGCAGCACCCTCATGGGCCCAGCCCATCCTCAAATTCCTGGTGAGCAAAGAGCTGCCGACTGATGAGACCTCAGCTCGGCAAGTACAATGTCGAGCGGCAGCCTACACCATAGTCAACAGAGAGCTGGTCAGGCGCAGCGTCACTGGTGTTTACCAGCGCTGCGTAGAGCCAGAGCAAGGCCAAGCAATTCTCAAAGACATCCATCAAGGCGAGTGCGGCCACCATGCGGCTTCAAGAGCACTCGTCGCCAAAGCCTTTCGACACGGTTTCTTCTGGCTGACTGCCTTAGAAGAGGCCAAGGAATTGGTCCAAAAATGCAAAGGGTGCCAGAAGTTCAGCTCCAAGCCGCACCAGTCGGCTTCTACACTCAAGACCATCCCCATTACCTGGCCTTTCACGGTTTGGGGTCTAGACATGGTGGGACCATTCAAGACAGGACGAGGTGGCTTAACTCACTTACTTGTCGCAGTGGACAAGTTCACCAAGTGGATAGAAGCGAAGCCAATCAAGAAACTGAACGGTCCGACTGCCGTGACTTTCATCTCCGATATCACAATTCGGTACGGCATACCACACAGCATCATCACTGACAATGGCACAAATTTTGCCAAAGGCGCCTTCGCCCATTTTTGCGCAACACAGGGCATCCGACTAGACCTAGCGTCCGTCGCCCATCCACAGTCAAACGGCCAGGTGGAGCAAGAAAACGGCCTCATCCTGTCCGACATCAAGCCCCAGCTGATCGAGCCTCTGGGGCGCTCGGCTGGCTGCTGGATCGAAGAGCTGCCAGCCGTCCTCTGGAGTCTGCGCACGACTCCAAACAAGTCAACCGGCTTCACGCCTTTCTTCCTCGTCTACGGTGTCGAAGCCGTCATCCCAACGGACATAGAGTTTGACTCCCCGCGAGTCACAATGTACACCGAGGAGGAAGCAGAAGAAGCACGTCAAGACGACGTCGATCTGCTGGAAGAGGGCCGGCTATTGGCACTCAGCTGGTCTAGCATCTACAAGTAGAGCCTGCGCCGATACCGCAACAGGAAGGTCAAGCCAAGATCTTTCCAAGAAGGCGACCTTGTGCTTCGGCTGATCCAGCAAATAGCCGGCCAGCACAAGCTGTCGGCGCCTTGGGAAGGCCCTCTCATCATCAGCAAAGTGTTGGGCAATGACTCCTACTACCTGATTGACACTCAGAAGCCCCGAGCATGCAAGAGGGACGACTCCGGCAAGGAGACAGAGCGGCCATGGAATGCAAATCTCCTCCGAAGATTTTACAGTTGATACAGTATGTACCACGCTACCTTTTGTATTAAAGTACCAAGACTTCGGGCCCCTCGAGATGAGCTCGGGGACTGCCCTCTTTTGTCTGTATGATAAAAATTATGCCTACAAGTATGTTACTCTTTGTTATGCCGCTTGGCACCGGGCTCGACAAGTCAGCCCGGGGACTTGCCGCCTTGCACTATGAAATGCTTCCTGCAGCCAGACAAGTAGTGTGTAATGCCTAAACCGTCTCCTACCCGAAGCCGCAGCTCGCAGAGCGACTATACGGTGGGCAGGAGTACGGTAGAATGGGCGTTCGCATGAAAAACGGCTAAGGACTCAAAGCATAAAACATAGCTCAAGACGGCTTCCAGCCTTTTTTCGCAAACCGACTCTTGAATAGTCGGATTGCCGCCTTCTATTCAACTTGCTCAAAAACTCTTAAAAACGGCTAAGTACTTGCCTTCCCAAAGTAGCCAAGCATTTGATCCAACGGCAGTCCGCAGAGCGGCTGTCCGATTGGCAAGGCAGGCAACTAAGGGAAAGCGGCAAAGGAAAAAAGCCAAAAGAGCAATGAGCAAGAAAAGATAGAATTCAGATAAATATTTACATAGCATAGGCCTTTGGCCGAATCTTCGAGCAGAAGTTCAAAATACACCCTGTGGGTGGAATTGTGCAAATTAACAAGTTCTTCAAAGACTACTAAAGCAGATAAAATAAAGATAAGATGGCAGCTTAGGAAGCAGCAGACGGATTCGGAGGGTCGGAGGAGTCGGCAGCGTCAGGCATTGGGGCGGCTAGCTGGGCAGTCTCGGATTGATCGCCTCCGGCGGCAGTCGGCTCGGTCGCACGCGGCTCATTGCTGGAGGCGCGGTCGAGCTGAGGCTGGCCGTCCGTTCTGTCTTCTGGCGCTTCTGTCCCGCCTCCGTCCTCCGCCTCGCCTTCCTCCTTGATGCTGGAGCCGATCACGCCGAGTCCTCGCCGTAGTATGGGTTCATCCCAAACCACTCCGGCGGTACCTCCTCGCCGTCTTCAGACCGCTCGGGGACGAAGATGCTGGTGTCGGTGTACTCAGTGATCGCCGCGACATGCTTGACGAGGGCTTCTTCCACGGCTGCCAGCTCCGGCTGGGCCTCTGACCGGAGGGTGGCCAACCGGTTTAGATCTAGCCCCGGATACCATGCCTTGACGAACTCCAAGGCCCGGCGCGCTCCATCTCGGGCCGAGGAACCCTTCCAGGCCTCAAGACGACCAGCCGCGACCTCTAGCCAGTCGGCAGTCAGGCTGGGGGTGCACGGAGCCTGCATGTCCGGCCACAGGGCGGCAATCGCCTGGGCGCCGACACGTTGAAGCCGGCGCAGCATCTGGTGAGTCGGCCGAAGGCGAGCCTCGATGCTCAGGATATGCTCATCAAGGGTCCGGGGGGCGTCGGCGGCAATCTCTGCACCTTCCACCCTCCGACCTTCACGGTCAGCCTCGATGGCTTGGATGGCGGCCTGCGAGTGCCCAGGGAAGAAGTCTGCCAAGACGGAAGAAACGAAGAAGCAAGTCAAAAACCAGGAGTCGGCACGACTTATAATCGGCAGCTCGAAGAAAGAAAGTAAAGAAACTCACCATCAACGATGTCTTCACTCTCATGGAAACCGGAGGCCAGCATCGCCTCCTTGTCAGTCCAGGAGGAGCGCTCGTTCGTGAACTCGGCCAGGAGAGCGGTTTCCGCCTCCTGCGCCTTCTTCTGCGTCTTTGCAAGCAGCCCCCTCTGCTCTGCCAATTGAGTGGCCAGCAGATCGCTCTCTGTGGCGAGCTTACTGCACTCCTCCCCCTTGGCGCGCAACACGGAGTTGGCGTTGCTCAGCTGCTGTTGAAGAACAGCGTTGGCTTCTGAAGAGAAGGAAGAAAGAAGGCGTTAAGTCATCAATAAAGAAGGTCGCCGGGGAGATCCGGCCCGACTGCTCAGCAGTCCGCCCGAATCTCGGGGACTACAGCCCGCGGGTGCGCCAGCGCGCCCCCGCAAAGAAGAAGAAAGGACTTACTCTGGCTCTCCGACAAGTCAGCGGTCCGCTTGCCCAGCTCTTCAACGTTACGGTTGAAGGCAGTAACGCGGAGGTTGTGGTAGTCCTACGACAAGTGTTTCAGACAAAAGTTAGTACCCGGAGCTCACCAATTGGAGTTCCGGGCCGCCTGCTCAGCAGCCGGCCCGAAACTCGGGGACTACACCCAGTGGGTGCGCTGGCGCGCCCCCACAGAGAGGAACAAGAAAACAAGGACCAAAGAAAAAATATACCTGGGCGGCTGCCCGCAATGCCAGGTGCGCCTTGGTGCAGTCCTGGAGGGCGTCGCCCTCAGCTCGAAGCTTCGCCTGGACGTCCAGAAGTGCCTGGTTCAGCGGCCCTGTGCCGCCTCCTCGCACCCACCCAATGGGCATGGCGCTCATCGCTTCGGCGTCTGGGATCGCCGAGCTGGCGGTGCCGGCCTCCAGGGGGCGGGGAGTCGAAGTCTCCTTCTCCAGACGGCGGCGCGTTGGTGAGCCAACTTGGAGGAGTAACCTCGCCACGGCCTCGTCTTCGGTCGGCAGCACCAGAGGGTCCGCTGGCTGTTTGCCCTGCGCACTCCCAGACGGCGGCGGAGGCGGCGGCAGAACGATCACGTCCAGCGTAGAGGAGTCGCCGCCTTCCTTCTCCATGATGGGGTTCTCGTGGCCGGCTTCCCCAGTCTGCCCCGTCAACTCTGGAGGCGGCGGCGCAGAGTTCAGCAGGGTAACAAGCACCGCCGATTGGCGGTGCGCGGCCTCCTCATCCTGCCGCTTCATCGCAGCGGCGGCTTCGGCCTCCGCCAGTTTCTTCTTGGCGGAGGCCTCCGCTTTATCGGCCTCCGCCTTCTCCAGGCGGGTGGCCTCTTCCTCGTTGTGCTTCTCCTGTGCATTCCGCTCCGTCGCCTCCCGGAGGTCAGCAGCGGGGTCAATCCGCCGAGTGGTGGCGGACGTCTCCACTGACCCCATGAGGGAGGCGGCGGCAACCCTCTCAAGAGTGAGGGGAGCCCTGAAGCAAGGGAAGCAAGTAAAAGACTCAGACAAAGCCACGAAGAAAGAATAAAGCGTGGAGACGGAATACTCACGCGGAGACCAGTGGCGGCTTCTTCACTTCCTTACGGAAGCGGATGGCCTTCGCAGCCGCCTCGTCCCACCGGGTCGCTGCTGCCGAACCCTTGGGCTTCCTCGGCCGACTGCCGAACAGGGTTGGCACGGCCCTACGCTTCTTCCCGCCGCCTGGAGCACCCAGCGCGGTAGAAGAGCCCGCGTCAGGCTGGCTGGCTCCTGGCCATTGGCGGGGAGCGACTTCTCCCTCGGCCTCATCGTCAGGTCAGTCGGCAAAAGTGGCCGAAGGCCTGGAGCCGCCTGCTGCTCCTCCTCCTCCCTCCGCGTCGTCTTCCAAAACCGCCGCTCCTAGATCGGGGTCGTCGACGTCGCTCTCTGCCCGGTCAGCAAGGAACTCGCGGGCCGGCCCCGAGGTGCCGGCTAGTGGATGGAGGAGGGGATTCTGACCAAGGCCGACTGGTCAGGTCGCAGAAAACAGACTCGGCAGGAAAGAAGGCAACTCGAAGAAAGAAAGAAAAGGCAACTCACTTTGGGCGGGGGGTGGCGCGGGAGTACGGCTCCTTGCCAAACCGCCAATCCTCCAGGAGCTTGCTGTCCGAGAGGTAGTTCACCATGTAGGCCACCTCCTCGTGAGGCATGTCCTTGGTGCACATCTGACTCGGGTCACGGTGCCCGCTCATTTGGCATATCATGTGGGGGCGACCTTGGAGCGGGAGAACTCGGCGCGCCACCAAGGCGGCCAGCAGGTCTGGACCAGTCAAGCCCTCCGACTACGTCAGCACTCGGAGTCGCTTGACAGTGCCGGCTCCCGCAGGCGCCAGCGACTTGGCCCGGTACGACCAATTGGGCAGTCTCCCAGCCGGCGGGCCGGCTTCGAAAGCCGGCAGGTTGACCCAGTCGCCCCTCACGGAGACGCTCCTGACATAGAAGTACGAGCACTGCCACATCTTCACCGACTTTATCAGCGAGATGGCGGGGAAGGGGTTGTCGGCCCCCGACCTTCGCACGGTGATGAATGCGCCGCATTGAGCCGGCACGCCTGCAGCCTGGGTGCCGAGCTTGGAGAAGAAGAACTCCCCCCAGAGCTCGAGGGTGGGGAGCAAGGTTGTCAGAATCGCAATTTTGAATCGGATCGGAGCTCTGATGGTAGGATCACAAATCGTGGAATCTTCACTATCAGGATCGTAAAAACGTAGATTCTATTAACTAAAATCGTAGAATCAGAGGGATTAGTTTGGATCGTAAAGTCATAGAATTGTATAACAGAAGCGCGATTCTGACAACCTTGGTGGGGAGGACTCCGAGGAAGCCTTTGCACAAGGCCACAAAGGCGGACAGTAGCACCACCGTGTTGGGCGTGAGGTGGTGCGGCTGGAGGCCGTAGAACTCCAGAAAAGAGCGGAAGAAGCTGCTCGCCGGCAACCCCAACCCGCGCAGGCAGTGCGAGAGGAAGATGACCCGCTCGCCCTCCTGCGGCGCGGGGGAAATCTCCCGCCTCGGCACAAGATGTACCCGCACGTAATCTTCGCCGGGAGCCGATGAGTCTTGCGGAGGAACTCGATGTGGTCGTCGTGAATTTCTGAGCCGTCCCAGGTGCCGGAGCGCACCGGGGGAAGCGCGGCGGCAGAAGAAGAACTCATCGCGAGCTGATCGCCGCGGCATTCGTCGAAGCTTGGGCGCGCGGCGGAGCAAAGAAGAAGAAGAAGGAGAAGAGCAAGGAGTAGTGAGAAGGAGGGACGCGCGTGCTCTACCGCGCCCCCTCTTTCCCCTACTTATAGCCTCATGGGCTGCGAAGCCGAGGGGGCGGTCATGGGATTTACTGCGCCCACGACCCCATGACCCCCACATTTCCATGACAAAGTTACTGCGTGTAGTAACTCCACGGGAATCCCAACCGTCCGCCTGGGCCACAACGGATCCGCTCGGGCGCCGAGGCGCGGTAGTGGCGGGCCCCGCCTACGGGCCTGTCTCGTCGCGCGCGTAGGCTGGTAGAATGGCCCGGCCACCTGTTATCACATGACAGGCCTGGAACGGGCGGCAGCCTGGAGGCTTAGCCAACACACTACTTGGATCCCGCTGCGATGTTCGAAATATTGTGCGAGTCAGAGTTGGGCGAGTCCGACTCCTTCTAGTCGGCCCGGCGGAAGTCAAGCAAGAACCATGTGTCGAGCACCCGGAAAGAGAAACTGCTGAGGCTTCTCGGCTGATCGTCCGCGGCGCCTCACCTGCTTCGGGGACTACTGTCGGACTAATGGGCCACGGGTAGGCTAACCCGAGCCCCAGAACCTTTCAAGACATCGGGGCAGGCTGCGCCCCTCAAGACCTGTCGGGGGTTTGGTGCGACATATGCCAACGGATGGCTTATCATGGTGGGGGCGAGTAGAACGTCGCCTGTGCCTGGAAACGGGATGAGGCGAAGACATGCACGCCGGTGAATCTTACCCAGCTCCGGGGCTCTCCGGGGAGATAATACCCCTACTGCTGCTCTGCGGGGTCTCCGCATGATCACTATGGCCAAGTGTTTACACGATGGCTCCTTGAGCTGTTTCTGGTGGTAGAAGAGGGCAAGGCTAGCTCTCTCCTTCTATCTGGTATGGTCTAGAACTACTGGCATCCAACCCCTTGTATGGGTGTCCTGGGGGGTTTATATAGGCCTACCCCCCAGGGGTACAATGGTACTTCGACTGGGCATGGGCCCAGCCATCAGTGCCTCCGACCTCCGACTTCTCCGCCGACTGCTGGGGCCCGCCGACTGGTGGGCCCTGCCGACTGGTCTGGTACGGAGCCGACATGCCACGTCCGCCGCGGGTGGGTCTTACCGGCCGCTGATTACTGTAGTCGTGCTTCTGATGACGCATGCTTGGTCATGGGGTCGTGGCAACAGCCCCTCCGCCTGGCGGGCAATCACTGTGGCCACTCCCCATCTCATCTTGATTAATGGCGCGTGGGCCCCGGGGGAGGGCTCGGCCGACTCCCCCGGGCTGACTCCCGACGGGTCCGACTGGCGGTTCTCCCGCCGTCTCCCGAGGTCTCGCTGACTGGTGGGCCCCGCTGCCTCCAGGCCGTACAGACAAGCCATCGTGGGCGCAGGACTTGGTACTGTGGTGCTGATGTCAGGGCCGGCCGGGCAACAGTGCCACGCCGCATGGAGATCTTCCCGGGTACGGCGTGCTGTGGCCATGCCTGCCCTTGGTAAGGGGCAGGAGTGGGCTTCACTATAGCCACGCCTCTACCCCGTCCCCTTTGATGAGGTCATGGGTTTAATGGAGTCGTCGACCGACTCCCCAAAGTCGGCTTCTCTGGAAGTCGTCCCTGGAACTCGGCCGTGAGCGGGCAGTCGGCCGCCCTGTCGTCGACTCCTCACGAGACGGCTCTTTGCCCTGGGGTCTTGAGGGGCGCAGCCTGCCCCGATGTCTAGAAAGGTTATGGGACTCGGGTTGGCCTACCCAAGGCCCATTAGTCCGACAGTAGTCCCCGAAGCTGGTGAGGCACCACGGACAATCGGCGGAGAAGCCTCCGCAGTTTCTCTTTCCGGGTGCTCAACGCATGGTCTTGATTGACTTCTGCCGGGCCGTCTAGAAGGAGTCGGACTTGCTCAACTCGGACTTCACTTAATTACGACTTGCTCGGTGTTTCGAACGTCGTGGCAGGATTTTAAGTGGCGTGCTAGCTAAGCCTCCAGGCCACCTCCCGTTCTTGGCCTGTCACGCGAGGGCACGTGGCTAGGCCGTCCTGCCAGCCCATGCATCCGATGGGACAGGCCCACAGGTGGGGCCCGCCACTACCGCGCCTCGGCGCCCGAGCGGATCCGCTGCGGCCCCGGTGGACGGTTGGGATTACCGTGGAGTTACTGCGTGCAGTAACTTTACATGGATCGTGGGGGTCGTGGGGTTGTGGGCGCAGTAAATCCCCACGTCCGCCCCCTCGGCTTCGCAGCCCACGGGGCTATAAGTAGGGGGAAGAGGGGGCATGCGCGCCCCTCCTTCCCACTACTCCTCGTTCTCTTCCTCCTTGCCGCTCCTCGCACTCCTCCTTCCTCTTCTCTTCTTCGCTCCGCCACACGCCCAAGCTCCGACGAACGCTGCGGCGACAGCTCGCGATGAGTTCTTCCTCCGCTGCCGCGCCTCCCCCAGTGCGTTCCGGCACCTGGGACGGTTCCGAGGTTCATGAAGACCACATTGAGTTCCTCCGCCGGACCCATCGGCTTCTCGGCGAGGATCGCGTGCAGGTGCATCTTGCGCCGGAGGGGGAGATTTCCCCCGCCCCGCAGGAGGGCGAGTGGGTCATCTTCCGTTCGCACTGCCTGCGCGGGCTGGGGCTGCTGGCAAGCAGCTTTTTCTGGTCTTTCTTGGTGTTCTACGGCCTCCAGCCGCACCACCTCAGCCCCAACACAGTGGTGCTGTTGTCCGCCTTCGTGGCCTTGTGCGAAGGCTTCCTCGGAATTCTCCCCACCCTCGAGCTTTGGGGAGAGTTCTTCTTCTCCAAGCTCGGCACCTAGGCCGCGGGCGTGCCGGCTCAATGTGGCGCCTTCATCGCCGTGCGAATGTCAGGAGCTGACAACCCCTTCCGTCCATCTCACTAATAAAGTCGGTTAAGATGTGGCAGAGATCCTACTTCTACGTCAGGAACGTTGCCACGAGGGGCGACTGGGTCAATCTGCCGGCTTTCGAAGCCGGCCCGCCGGCTGGGAGACTGCCCAACTGGTCGTACCGGGCCAGGTCACTGACGCCTGCGGGAGCCGGCGCCATCACGCGACTCCGAGTGCTGACGCAGTCGGAGGGTCTGACTGGTCCGAACCTGCTGGCCGCCTTCGTCTCGCGCCGAGTTCTTCCACTCCAAGGCCGCCCTCACATGATATGCCAGATGAGCGGGCACCGCGACCTGAGTCGGATGTGCACCAAGGACATGCCTCACGAAGAGGTGGCCTTCATGGTGAACTACCTCTCGGACAGCAGGCTCCTGGAGGACTAGCGATTCGGCAAGGAGCCGTACTCCCGCGCCAACCCCCCGCCCGTGGTGAGTCGCCTTTCTTTTCTTTCTTTAGATTGTCTTCTTCTTGCCGAGTTTTGTTTTGACCAGTCGGCTTTGGTTAGAATCCCCTTCTTCATCCACCAGCCGGCACCTCGGGGCCGGCCCGTGAGTTCCTCGCCGACCGGGTGGAGAGCGACATCGATGACCCCGATCTGGGGGCGGCGGCTCTAGAAGACGACGCCGAGGGAGGAGGAGGGACAGCAGGCGACTTTAGGCCTTCGGCTACCTTCGTCGACTGGCCTGAAGACAGCGCCGAGGGAGAAGTCGCCCCTCGCCATCAGCCAGGAGCCAGCCAGCCTGGCGCGGGCTCTTCTGCCGCGCCGGGCACTCCAGGCGGCGGGAAGAAGCGCAGGGCCGTGCCGACCTTGTTCGGCAGTCGGCCGAAGAAGCCCAAGGGCTCGGCTGCGGCGACCCGGCGGGACGAGGCAGCCGTGAAGGCCATCCGCTCCCGTAAGGAAGTGAAGAAGCCGTCGGTGGTCTCCGCGTAAGTATTCTGTCTTCAAAGTTTTATTCTTTCTTCGTGATTTGTCTGAGTCTCTGCTTGCCCCTCTTTCTTCAGGGCTCCCCTCTCTCTTGAGCGGGTCGCCGCCGCCTCCGTCATGGGGTCAGCGGAGACGTCCGCCACCACTCGGCGGATTGACCCCGCTGCTGACCTCCGGGAGGCGACGGAGTGGAATGCGCAGGAAAGGCGCAATGAAGAAGAGGCCCTCCGCCTGGAGAAGGCGGAGGCCGACAGGGCGGAGGCCTCCGCTAAGAAAAAACTAGTGGAGGCCGAAGCCGCCGCCGCAGTGAGGCAGCAGGCTGAGGAAGCCGCACGCCGCCATTCGGCCTTGCTTGTCACCCCGCTGAACTCTGCGCCGCCGCCTCCGGAGTTCACGGGGCCAACTGGGGAAGCCGGCGGGGAGAACCTCGTCGAGGAGAGGGAAGGCGGCGACCCCTCTATTCCGGACGTGCACGTTCCGCCGCCGCCTCTGCCGCCGTCTGAAGGCGCGCAAGGTGAGCAGCCAGCGGACCCTCCGGTGCCGCCGACCGAAGACGAGGCCGTGGCGAGGTTACTCCTCCAAGTTGGCTCGCCAACGCGCCGTCATCTGGAGAAGGCGACTTCGGCACCCCGCCCCCTGGAAGCCGGCACCGCCAGCTCGGCGGCCCCAGACGCCGAAGCCACGAGCGCCGCACCTGTTGGGTGGGTGCGAGGAGGCGGCACAGGCCCGCTGAACCGGGCGCTCCTGGACGTCCAGGCGAAGCTCCGTGCTGAGGGCGACGCTCTCCAGAGTTCCACAAAGGCGTTCCTGGCATCGTGGGCAGCCGTCCGGGTATGTTTTTTACCTTTTGTCTTTGTTTTCTTGCTCCTCTCTGTGGGGGCGCGCCAGTGCACCCACTGGGTGTAGTCCCCGAGTTTCGGGCCGGCTGCTGAGCAGGCGGCCCGAAACTCCAATTGATGAACTTCTGGGTACTAACTTTGTCTGAAATGCTTGTCGCAGGATTACCACAACCTCCACGTCACTGCCTTCAACCGTAATGTTGAAGAGATGGGCAAGCGGACCGCCGACTTGGCGGAGAGCCGGAGTAAGTCCCCCCTTTTTTCTCTGCGGGGGCGCGCTAGCGCACCCGCGGGCTGTAGTCCCTGAGATTCCGGCCGACTGCTGAGCAGTCGGGCCGGATCTCCCCGGGGACCTACTTTATTGACGACTGTTATCTTTCTTCCTTTCCTTCAGGAGCCAATGCTGCTCTTCAACAGCAGCTGAGCAAAACCAACTCCGCCCTGCGCGCCAAAGGGGAGGAGTGCAGCAAGCTCGCCACAGAGCGCGATCTGCTGGCCACTCAGTTGGCAGAGCAGAAGGAGCTGCTTGTGAAGTTGCACAGGGAGGCGGAGGAGACGGAAACCGCCCTCTTGGCCAAGTCCGCGAGCGAGTGCTCCTCCTGGTCTGACAAGGAGGCGCTGCTGTCCTCCGGCTTCCACGAGATTGAAGACATCGTTGATGGTGAGTCTCTTTATTTTCTTTCTTCGGGTTGCCGACTTAGATCGTGCCGACTCCTGGTTTTTGACTAGCTTCTTCATTTCTACGTGTCTGTGCAGACTTCTTGCCTGGGCAGTCGCAGGCCGCCATCCAAGCCATCGAGGCTGGCCGTGAAGGTCGGAGGGCGGAGGGCGCAGAGATCACCGTCGATGCCCCCTGAACTCTTGACGAGCACATCCTGAGCATCGAGGCTCGCCTCCGGCCGGGTCACCGGATGCTGCGCCGGCTCCAATGCATCGGTGCCCAGGAGATTGCCGCCCTTTGGCCGGATATGCAGGCTCCGCGCACCCCCAGCCTGATGGCCAACTGGCTGGAGGTCGCGGCTGGTCGTCTTGATGCCTGGAAGGGCTCTTCGGCCCGGGCTGGAGCGCGCCGGGCCTTGGAGTTCATCAAGGTGTGGTACCCGGGGCTGGATCTAGACTAGTTGGCCACGCTTCGGTCGGAGGCCCAGCCGGAGCTGGCGGCTGCGGAAGACACCCTCGTCAAACATGCTGCGGCGATCACCGAGTACACCGACACCAGCACCTTCGTCCCCGAGCGGTTTGAAGACGGCGCGGAGGTACCGCCGGAGTGGTTTGGGATGAACCCAGACTACAGCAAAGACTCGGCGGAGCTGATTGGCTCCAGCGTCGAGGAGGAGGATGAAGCGGAGGATGGAGGTGAGGCGGAGGCACCAGAAGACAGAGCAGACGGCCAGCCTTAGCCCGACTGCGCCTCCAGCAACGAGCCGCGTGCGACCGAGTCGACTGCCGCCGGAGGTGATCAAGCCGAGACTAGCCAGCCGGCTGCCCTGACGCCTGACACTGGCGCCTCCTCCGACCCTCCGAATCCGTCTGCTGCCTCCTAAGCTGCCGCTGTATCTTTTATTTTATCTGCTTCAGTAGTCTTTGAAGAACTTGTTAATTCGCACAATTCCACCCGCGGGGTGTATTTTGAACCTCTACTCGACAATTCGGCCAAAGGCCTATGTTATGTAAATATAAATATATATATATATATATATATATATATATATATATATACATATCTTTTCTTGCTCATTGTTCTTTTGGCTTTTTTCCTTTGTCGCTTTCTCTTAGTTGCCTACCTTGCCAATCAGACAGCCGCTCTGCGGACTGTTGCTGGATCAAGTGCTCGGCTACTAAAGCAAGTACTTAGCCGATTTCAAGATTCTTTGAGCAAGTTGGATAGAAGACGACAATCCGACTATCCGAGAGTCGGTTTGTGAGAAAGGCTGGATGCCGTCTTGAGCTATGTTTTATGCTTTGAGCCCTTAACCCTTTTTCATGCGAACATCCATTCTACCTTACCTCTGCCCACCGTACAGTCACTCTGTGAGCTGTGGCTTCTGATAGAAGATGGTTTAGGTGTTTACACACTACTTGTCCGGCTGCAGGAAGCATTTCATAGTGCAAGGCGGCAAGTCCCCGGGTCGACTTGTCGAGCCCGGTGCCAAGCGGCATGACAAAGAGTAACATACTTGTAGGCATAATTTTTATCATACAGACAAAAGAGGGCAGTCCCCGAGCTCGTCTCAGGGGGCCCGAAATCTTGGTACTTTAATACAAAAGGTAGCATGGTACATACTGCATCAACTGTAAAATCTTCGGAGGAGATTCGCATTCCATGGCCGCTCTGTCTCCTTGCCCGAGTCGTCCCTCTTGCATGCTCGGGGCTTCTAAGCGTCGATCAGGTACTAGGAATCGTTGCCCAGTACTTTGCTGATGATGAAAGGGCCTTCCCAAGGCGCCGACAGCTTGTGCTGGCCGGCTGTTTGCTGGATCAGCCGGAGCACAAGGTCGCCTTCTTCAAAAGATCTTGGCCTGACCTTCCTATTGTGGTATTAGCGCAGGCTCTGCTGGTAGATGCTAGACCGGCTGAGTGCTAACAGCCGACCCTCTTCCAGAAGATCGACGCCGTCTTGTCGTGCTTCTTCTGCTTCCTCCTCGGTGTACATGGTGACTCATGGGGAGTCAAACTCTATGTCCGTTGGGATGACGGCTTCGGCACCATAGACGAGGAAGAAGGGCGTGAAGCCGGTTGACTTGTTTGGAGTCGTGCGCAGACTCCAGAGGACGGCTGGCAGCTCGTCGAGCAAGCAGCCAGCCGAGCACTCCAGAGGCTTGATCAACCGAGGCTTGATGCCGGACAGGATGAGGCCGTTTGCTCGCTCCACTTGGCCGTTTGACTGCGGATGGGCGACGGACGCTAGGTCCAGTCGGATGCCATGTGTTGCGCACAAACAGGCCAAGGCGCCTTTGGAAAAAATTGTGCTGTTGTCGGTGATGATGCTGTGTGGTATGCCATACCGAATTGTGATATCGGTGATGAAGGTCACGGCAGTCAGACCGTTCAGTTTCTTAATTGGCTTCGCTTCCACCCACTTGGTGAACTTGTCCACTGTGACAAGTAGGTGAGTTAAACCACCTCGTGTTGTCCTCAATGGTCCCACCATGTCTAGACCCCAAACTGTGAAAGGCCAGGCAATGGGGATGGTCTTGAGTGCAGAAGCCGGCTGGTGCGGCTTGGAGCTGAACTTCTGGTACCCTTTGCATTTTTGGACCAACTCCTTGGCCTCTTCCAAGGCAGTCGGCCAGAAGAAACTGTGCCGAAAGGCTTTGGCGACGAGTGCTCTTGAAGCCGCATGGTGTCCGCATTCGCCTTGATGGATGTCTTTGAGAATCGCCTGGCCTTGCTCTGGCTCTACGCAGCGCTGGTAGACACCAGTGACGCTGCGCCTGACCAACTCTCTGTTGATTATGGTATAGGCTGCCGCCCAGTGTTGTACTTGCCGAGCTGAGGTCTCATCAGTTGGTAGCTCTTTGTTCACCAGGAATTTGAGGATGGGCTGGGCCCATGAGGGTTCTGCTATTTCTTCGACTACCAGAACTGCGACTTGGACGAGGGCGGCTAGGCTGGGAGGCGGCGGGTTGGAGTCAACAGCCGCTTGCTGGGTTGATGAAGTCCCCAGATCAACTGGCGCGGTCCTTGGGCCGAGTTCTGGAATCTTCGAGTCCGCCACTGCAGTCCCCGGGTCGGGCTCGACAGTGGCGGCTTTGGAGTCATCCGCCAAAGTCCCCGTTCCGTCTGCCGGAGCTCTGGAGTCGGATCTGCCGTCTTCGGGAGGAGCCGTCACAAAAATGGAGTCTGACTCTGGTGAAGGCTTGACAGACGGCTTGAGGAGGCGTTGAAGGGCGACGCCAGATGGTATTGCTTTGGCGGGTAGAGTCGATTCGTGCCAAGGCGTCTGCTTGGTCGTTGTCGTTTCTTGGCACATGGAGGAACTCGCACCCTTCGAAATACCCGCTGAGTTGCTGCACGAGGAAACAGTAGCTCGCCATGTTTGCGTCTTTCGCGTCCCAGTCGCCAGATGACTGCTAGACCACTAAGTCCGAGTCGCCATAACACAAGATCCGGCGGATCCAAGTTCTTTGGCAAGCCGGAGCCCGTGAATGAGCGCCTCGTACTCGGCAACGTTGTTGGAGGTGGCAAAATGGATTTGCAGTGCATACTTGAGCTTGTCGCCTTTGGGAGAGGTGAGGATGACACCGGCTCCCAAGCCGGTGCGCATCTTGGAGCCGTCGAAGTGCATCTGCCAATGGGTGGAGTCAGGCGCTGGAGGCAGGTACTGGGTCTCGGCCCAGTCGACAAGGAAGTCGGCCAGTGCTTGTGATTTGATAGCGGTGCGGGGCTGATGGTGTAAGGAGCCAGCTCTATGGCCCACTTGGCCACTCGACCAGAAGCATCTCGGCTACCGATGATCTCGATAAGTGGAGCCGTGCAAACCACCATGATTGGATGCTCTTGAAAATAAGGCTTCAATTTCTTGGCAGCAAAGTGTACGCCATAGCACATCTTCTGGTAGTGGGGGTAGTTCTTCTTAGAGGTCGACAGTACCTCGCTCAGGTAATATATTGGTCTCTGGACAGGCAGCGCCTTGCCTTCCTCCTTGCGCTCCACTACCATGACTGTGCTGACTACCCGGCTGGTGGTAGCGATGTACAGGAGCATAGGTTCCTTAGGAGTCGGAGCCGCCAGGACGGGTGGAGTAGTCAGCATCTTCTTCAACTGGTGAAAAGCTTCGTCCTCCTTATGGTTCCACTCGAAAAAAGTGGTCTTCTTCATGAGTTGGTATAAGGGGAGAGCTTTCTCGCCCAGCCGACTGATGAATCGGCTGATGGATGCTAAGCAGCCGGTGAACTTCTGCACATCCAGCAGTCGGCTGGGTACCTCCATTCTCCCGATGGCCTTGATTTTTACTGGGTTGCATTCTATGGCGCGTTCAGAGACCAGGAAACCTAGCAGCTGGCTGGCTGGTACTCCGAAGACACACTTCTCTGGGTTGAGCTTGATCTGGAACCGGCGTAGGTTCTCAAAGGTCTCCTTGAGGTCTTCTCGGTCGCTCTCTATGGTAATGCGAGTCCGACTGTGGCTGACAGTCGGCTCCTTGTCCTTTCTCCCTCGGGCGCCGCCAGTCGGCGTCCGAGACGTCGCGCCTTGATCTCGGTGCGGGTCGTCGTTTGGCCGTTGCGGCGCCTCCGTGCGGCAGCCGGCCTCGTTTTACGCGGCGGCCGCGTCGAGGAGCCGCTGGACTCGCTCCACCATGAGGCGGCGTTCTTCGCCCTCGAAATGTTCCAGCTCATCCGCCGCTGCCTGGGCGGCTCGGATGTTCTCCGCAGGTGTAGCGTACACGGGGCGGCTAGCCCCAAACAGGCTGGCGATGGCTACGCCGCGCTGCTGGACCGCGCCAAGGCGGCTGGGCCCTGCCGGGGCCGGCGAGCCGCCAACGGCATGATCCATCTCCCGTTGGTAAGCTTCTAACAAGCGTCTCATGCTGGCCAGCTTCTTCGCGCCTTCAACGAGCTGAAGGCGGCGCGCTTCTAACGTCTCCGCGTCAGCATCTTCTGGAATGGGCGCAGTCAGGTCTTGCAGCGCTGCGCCGAGTGAGTCGGGTGCTCCTCCGCCAGGGAACTCATCATGACGGATGACTAGCACCTCGGTGACGGTTCTTCCGTCGCTCTCTGCGTGGGGGAGAGGTTCGTCGTAGACCACCACGTTGGTGGGGAACGCGTCGATCGACGCGGTGTTAGAGTCGACCAGCATCGGGTCGGTGGAGCCTACGGACTCCAAGTCTACGCCAGGCTCGCCAGAAACGTGGAGTTGATCGAGGAGGCCCGCGAGGAGGTTTTCGGGGCCTCCCGCGCCTGCGTCGGACGCAGGTTCGTTGGAGAGGCGGACCTCGCCGACAAGTTCGTCCAAGGAGCTGGCTGCGCAGGCAATCTCAACACCGCGCAGCGCTTCGATGCAGACTTCGCCTGGCGTGCCTGGCTGGCTGCGCTCGCCAGGGAGGAAAAGGGTTCCCGTCCAGAACAGATCTCCGGACGGCGGTGCACCATGCCCCACGGTGGGCGCCAAATGTCAGGGGTTTGGTGCGACATATGCCAACGGATGGCTTATCATGGTGGGGGTGAGTAGAACGTCGCCGGTGCCTGGAAATGGGATGAGGCGAAGACATGCAAAGCCGGCGAATCTTACCCAGCTTCGGGGCTCTCCGGGGAGATAATACCCCTACTGCTGCTCTGCGGGGTCTCCTCATGATCACTACGGCCAAGTGTTTACACGGTGGCTCCTTGAGCTGTTTCTGGTGGTAGAAGAGGGCAAGGCTAGCTCTCTCCTTCTATCTGGTATGGTCTAGAACTACTGGCATCCAACCCCTTGCATGGGTGCCCTGGGGGGTTTATATAGGCCTACCCCCCAGGGGTATGGTCTCCGCCGACTGCTGGGGCCCGCCGACTGGTGGGCCCCGCCGACTGGTCTGGTATGGAGCCGACAGGCCGCATCCGCCGCGGGCGGGTCTTGCCGGCCGCTAATTACTGTAGCCGTGCTTCTGATGACGCAGGCTTGGTCATCGGGTCGTGGCAACAGCCCCGCCGCCTGGCGGGCGATCACTGTGGCCACTCCCCATCTCATCTTGATTAATGACGCGTGGGCCCCGGGGGAGGGCTCGGCCGACTCCCCCGGGTCGACTCCCGACGGGTCCGACTGGCGGTTCTCCCGCTGTCTCCTGAGGTCTCGCTAACTGGTGGGCCCTGCTGCCTCCAGGCCGTACAGACAAGCCATCGTGGGCGCAGGACTTGGTACTGTGGTGCTGATGTCAGGGCCGGCCGGGTAACAGTGCCATGCCGCACGGAGATCTTCCCGGGTACGGCGTGCTGTGGCCATGCCTGCCCTTGGTAAGGGGCGGGAGTGGGCTTCACTGTAGCCATGCCTCTGCCCCGTCCCCTTTGATGAGGTCATGGGTTTGCTGGAGTCGCCGGCCGACTCCCCAAAGCCGGCTTCTCTGGAAGTCGTCCCTGGAACTCGGCTGTGAGCGGGCTGTCGGCCGCCCTGCCGTCGACTCCTCAGGAGACGGCTCTTCGCCCTAGGGTCTTGAGGGTCGCAGCCTGCCCCGATGTCTTGAAAGGTTATGGGACTCGGGTTGGCCTACCCGTGGCCCATTACTTCGACAAGACCCTAGGACGAAGAGCTGCCTTCTGAGAAGTCGGCGGCAAGACGGCCAACTGCCCACTCGCGGCCGAGTCCCAGGGACGACTTCAGGATAAGCCGACTCCTGACTGGTGACTTCCAGAGAAGCCGGCTTTGGGGAGTTGGCCCGCGACTCCAGCAAAACCCCATGTCCTCATCAAGAGGGACAGGACAGGGGAGTGGCTACAGTGAAGACTGCTCCCACCCCTTTCCAGAGGCAGGCATGGCTACAGTACACCATACTCGCGGAGATCTCCGAGCGGCGTGGCACTGTTGCCATGCCAGCCCTGCCATCAGCACCAGTGGACCGAATCCTGCGCCCACGACGGCTTGTCCGTACAGCCTTGGGGCAGCAGGTCCCACCAGCCAGCGGGACCCCAAAAGACGGCAAGTGCGCCACCAGTCGGACTCGTTGGGAGTCGGCCCCCGGGAGTCGGCCAGCTCCTCCCTCGGGGCCCACACGCCATTAATCAGATGTGACGAAGAGTGGCAATAGTGATCGCCCGCCAGGCGGCGGGGCTGTTGCCATGACTCCATGATGAAGCCCGCGTCATTAGAAGCACGGCTACAGTAATCAGCAGCCGGCAAGACCCGCCCGCGGCGGACGCGGCCTGTCGGCTCCGTACCTAGCCAGTTGGCCGGGCCCACCAATCGGCGGGGCCCACCAGTCGACGGGCCCCAGCAGTCGGCGGAGAAGATGGAGGCCAGAGGCACTGACAGCTGGGCCCGCGTCCAGCCAGATTACCATTGTACCCCTGGGGGTAGGCCTATATAAACCCCCCAGGGCACCCATGCAAAGGGTTGGAATCCATTAGCTTTAGACCAGATCATATAGGAGGGAGAGAGCTAGCCTTGCCCTCTCCTACCTCCAGGAAACAGCTCAAGGAGCAATCGTGTAAACACTTTGCCATGGTGATCATGCGGAGACCCCGCAGAGCAGCAGTAGGGGTGTTATCTCGTCGGAGAGCCCTGAAGCTGGGTAAGATTCGCTGGCGTGCATGTCTACGCCTCATCCCGTTTCCAGGCACCGGCGACGTTCTACTCGCCCCCACCATGATAAGCCATCCTTTGGCATATGTCGCACCCAACCCCCGACAGGAAGGCTGATTCGAATAGGATCCGGGAGGGGACGTCTTCTATATAAAACCATTCTGAAGGCCAGTCTTTGGACGTGTTCTTTGGGGTTCCGGACAGATATCCGGTCCCGGCAATATGCCACACTTCGGCTCCGCCCACTTGATATATTGACCCCTTCTGAGAACGGGGCACAAGGCAGAACAACTTCTTCCATAGCGCGAAATGAGCCTCACAGCCTAAAAACAGCTCGCAAAGGGCTACGAATCCCGCGATATGCAATATGGAGGCAGGCGTAAGGTTGTGCAACTAGAGGCCGTAGAACTCCAGGAGCCCCGGGAGAAACGGATGAATTGGAAATCCGATCCCTCTTACCAAATGAGGGACAAGGCATACCCGCTCTCCCTTGGAGGGATTGGGAAGGCTCTCCGCTTGCTCTTCTCCATTATAGGTGGCGATCCCGGCTCGAACCGGGACCATGTACGATGGGGGAAGAAATCCCTTGGTCTGAAGCATCACTAATTTGCTGTGCCGGACAGAACATCTCCCCCAATCTCCAGGCTTGGGGCTAGGGGAGCGAGAGGAGGAGCTGCGTCGACCGGCCATGATGGAACGGATCTTTGTTGGGTGCGCTCCGATGAAGGCTCGCCAAGGGAGGATGGTGTGATTTGGATCTGAATCCTCATCTTTTTAATAGGTGGCTCATTCGCACAGCTAGGGGGGTAAATGTAAAAACACCCCGGCCCTTCACATTCGCTCGACACGTGTAAAGTGGCCATTATGGGGCGTGGAAGCCAAGGAGTGCAACATTCACAAGGGGTCGGACACTATTTCAACAGGTACACGGAATTTGGAGAGGAACCCGCCTTGCAATGTCGAAGACAATACTGCACGCCGGATTCGTCATCATTGAAGCACGGTTCGGGGACTACTGAGGGAGTCCTAGATTAGGGGGTCTCCGGACAGCCGGACTATATCCTTTGGCTGGACTGTGGGACTATGAAGATACAAGATTGAAGACTTCGTCTCGTGTCCGGACAGGACTCTACTTGGCATGGAAGGCAAACTAGGCAATACGGATATGGATATCTCCTCCTTTGTAACCGACCTTGTGTAACCCTAACTGAGGGAGTCCTGGATTAGGGGGTCTCCAGACAGCCGGACTATCTCCATTGGCCGGACTGTTAGACTATTGAGGGAGTCCTGGATTAGGGGGTGTCCGGATAGCCGGACTATACCTTCGGCCGGACTCCTGGACTATGAAGATACAAGATTGAAGACTTCGTCCCGTGTCCGGAAGGACCTTTCCTTGGCGTGGAAGGCAAGCTTGGCGATACGGATATGTAGATCTCCTACCATTGTAACTGACTCTGTGTAACCCTAGCCCTCTCCGGTGTCTATATAAACCGGAGGGTTTTAGTCCGTAGGACGAACGGCAATCATACCATAGGCTAGCTTCTAGGGTTTAGCCTCCTTGATCTCATGGTAGATCTACTCTTGTACTACCCATATCATCAATATTAATCAAGCAGGAGTAGGGTTTTACCTCCATCGAGAGGGCCCGAACCTGGGTAAAAACATCGTGTCCCTTGTCTCCTGTTACCATCCACCTAGACGCATAGTTCGGGACCCCCTACCCGAGATCCGCCGGTTTTGACACCGACATTGGTGCTTTCATTGAGAGTTTCTCTGTGCCGTTGCCATCAGGAAGGATGCCTCATCCCGTCTTTAAAGACGACACCGTTGCTAAGGGAGCTTTGTCTGTCGGCCAAACTCTCCGGCTAGGTGGTTTCCTTATGACCGCATGTTTGGCTGCTGCGCCGATGATGACCTCTCGGGTCATCGAAAGCAATCTTCACGTCAGCTCGGAATTCGCCGAGCAGCTAGATCCAATGGAGCTCTCTTCCCTAAACGAGCTCTTGGATCGCATCGCCGCCCTGGGAGTCACTACGGATTACGACCAGATTGGGCCTAAACCCGATCTGAGAGAGATTAACTCTCCCCAGGTCACCCATCATGTTGCCGTGGTAGAGGGATAGAGCGGCGACCCTTCATCTATCTTAAGGACTAGCTATGTCCAGATTCCCGATCCCTCCAAGCCGGATACCCGCGGAGGGGAGGACATCACTCAAGACCTGAACTTAAAGTCACGCGACGGGCTAGATTCATTGGACAGCATCCAAGAATCCAAACTTCCGAGTTCAAAAACTCCTTGGCCTTTGGGTCTCAGATTGGGTGAGGTTTCGGATTTGATTCCACTCACCCACCCGTACATAAGCGATCTATCCCAAATTAGGCAAGAGCCCGAAGAAACAGTACATCATTACTGCGCCAGATTCCTCCTGGTTATGAACAGGATAAAGGACTGCCGCGAGGAAGACGCAATTTCATTCTTCTGCAATAATTGCACGGACAAGGGAATCCTCAACGCCATAAGTCATCGTCATATTACATGCTTCGCTGACTTGGTGTCCATAGTACGAAAGTACTGTGCGATGGAAAGCGCCTGGAAAACCGAAATAAAATTTTGGGACAATCCGGCCCTGAATACAAACCCAGTCCGAAATAAAAGGGTGCATCATCGCTAGACACCCGGGTTCAATACCAAAAAGCAAAATCCCTCTACAGGGCACGGAACCGTACTGGAAGGATGGCTTAATGGACCCTGTAAAATTCACAGTGCAGAGGGCGCCACACCAACTCACAGCCTTAGAGCATGTTGGATACTCCGGCAGGTGGCAAAAATTGGCGAAGATCTTCTAATTCCAGAAGCCACAGAAAGCCACCCTAGAGACAACAAAACGGTATTAATAGTCTTCGAGACTTTTGCATCAAATAATATGCGAAAAAGAACACTCCGCAGCCTTGCCGAAGTCTACCAAGTAGCAACAATAAACCCATGGAGTGACACGGCTATTACTTTTAACGCCAGTGATGAACCTAAATTCCGAACATCCTGAGCACCAGCCGCATTGGTCCTCAGTCCAATAGTGGACGGCTTTCGTCTTACCAAGGTAGTCATGGATGGCGGCAGCGGACTGAACCTCATTTATGAGGAAACCCTTCAAAAAATGGAAATAGACTGGAACCGCATTGAGCGAAGCAGCACAACCTTTAGAGGAATAATCCCTAGTCGGGAAGCGCGCTGTACAGGAAAAATCACACTAGATGTGGTGTTCGGCACGCCGGATAATTACAGGTCCGAAGAGGTCACGTACCAAGTGGCCACGTTCAGTAGTGGATACCATGCTCTGCTAGGGCGGGAAGCGTTTACAATCTTCCAAGCAATACCCCATTACGGCTACATGAAGCTCAAGATGCCCGGGCCTAACGGAATCATCACTCTCGCTAGTGATCCGGACATAGCACTCTGCACTGAAAACAAGACAGTCGCACTGGCCCTCGAGGCGCTATCCGAAGCCCTAGCGGTTGAGGAACTGACTGTGCTGCGCTCCACGGTGAATAGGGATGATGTGATACTCGACAAAAGATCCAAGTCCACCTCCTTTAAACCGGCAGACGAAATAGTCAAATTCCAGGTCCATCCAACGGACCCCAATAAAACAACTTCCATTAGGGCACAGTTAAACCCTGATGTAGATGCCGCACTGTGAGAGTTCCTACGAGAGAACTGGGACATTTTTGCCTGGCACCCTTCAGACATGCCAGGAATCCCACGCAGGCTGGCTGAACACAGCTTAAATATCCTAAAAGGATTCAAGACAGTCAAACAGGCTCTTCGGCGTTTTTTCGAACCTAAGAGACAAGCCATGGGGGAGGAACTAGCCAAGCTATTGGAGGCCGGATTCATCATAGATATAAAACACCCGGACTGGCTAGCAAACCTGGTGATGGTACCAAAGAAGGACAAATCCTGGCGCCTGTGCGTTGATTTTAAAGACCTTAACAAGGCTTGCCCAAAGGATCCCTTCCCCCTCCCCCGCATCGATCAAATTATCGACGCTACCGCAGGACACGATTCGTTGTGTTTCCTCGATGCATACTCCGGCTACCATCAAATAAAGATGGCAGAGTCAGACCAAGCCGCAACGGCATTCATCACACCATACGGCCCATTCTGCTTCAACACAATGCCCTTCGGGCTCAAAAACGCCGGCGCAACATATCAGCGCATGATTCAGACATGTCTGGCAAACCAGATTGGCAAAACAGTGGAGGCATACGTAGATGATGTGGTCGTTAAAACAAGACATGTCGAATCTCTAGTAGACGACTTGAGGATAACATTCGATAACCTCCGAACATACGACATCAAGCTCAACCCGGAAAAATGCGTTTTCGGCGTTCCAGCCGGAAAGCTCTTGGGCTTCATTGTATCCGGTAGAGGAATTGAAGCAAATCCAGCCAAGATCCGAGCTCTGTCACAATTGGATATCCCGAAGGACCTCAAACAAATACAAAAATTAACCGGATGCGTGGCGGCTCTAAGCCGCTTTATCTCCCGCTTGGGAGAAAAGGCCCTACCCCTTTACCGCCTCCTTCGGCGCACCGAACACTTCGAGTGGACGGATGCAGCCACTGCCGGACTCGACGAAATAAAAGCCATCTTGGCAACAAACCCAGTCCTGGCCGCGCCAAACATTGGCGAACCAATGCTATTATACATTGCAGCAACCCATCAGGTTGTAAGCGTAGTGCTCGTCATCGAACGAGAAACGGATGGACACAAATTCCCCCTTCAAAAGCCGGTCTACTATGTGTCCACTGTCCTTACTCCGTGCAAGTCATGGTACCAGCATTATCAAAAGATTGCGTACGCGGTATTTATGGCATCCCAGAAGCTGCGACACTACTTTCAAGAGTGTTCAATAACAGTAGCCTTGGAAGTGCCACTTAACGATATTATAAACAACCGCGATGCGACGGGACGGATTGCAAAATGGGCCATTGAGCTCCTCTTGTTCGACATAACTTACAAGCCACGGCGAGCTATCAAGTCACAAGTTTTGGCCGACTTCATCACAGAATGGACGGAGGCCGAACTCCCTCAAGAGTACGGCACATATTCAAACTGGGTCATGCACTTTGACGGCTCCAAAATGTTGGCCGGTCTAGGGGCTGGCGTCGTTTTGACGTCCCCCACAGGAGACACAGTTCAATATGTACTCCAGATAATGTACATAGACTCCAACAATGCAGCCGAATATGAGGCCCTTTTACATGGTCTCCGGATGGCAGTATCCATGGGCATTCAACGCCTAGAGGTGCGCGGGGACTCGAACCTCGCAATATCCCAAATAAATGGAGACTTTGATGCCAAGGATTGAAAAATGGCAGCTTATCGCAATGCCGTCCTAAAAATGTCAGCTCGGTTCGAAGGGCTCGAATTTCACCATATAGCCCGGGAAAATAATCAGGCGGCAGATGTCCTGGCATGCATCGGCGGAAAACGCGATGCAGCCCCCCCAACATCTTCTTGGAAAGGCTGTTCAAGCCATCCATAGTATGGGAAGGGGAACCTGGCAATGGAGGTACGCATCTCCCAAATTTTGAGCGGCACGGAGGTACGCATCTCCCAAATTGAAGGCATCCAATGCCTCTGGGAGGGGCACCATCATGGAGGTATGCATTTCCCTAATTGAAGGCATCCAATGCCTCTGGGGAGAAACAAGTGTCGCAAAGAACTGTCCGGCGACGCCTGTGGTTCATGGCACTCTCCACCTCGGAATTGGTGGCAGACAGCCTGTCCGCATCCTTTGTCGGAGGAGCGTCCAGTGTGCGCCTTGTGTTCGCCTCCGCTTCCGGACCAGGCTTTGGAGCCTGGCTGGTGGAGGCGCGATTGGCAACCTCTCCGGATATAGTCCAGCGAGGTCTCTTCGTCCTAAAGAGAGCACGAGCGTTAATATGCCTTGAAGGAATAACACCTGGGAATAAGATGGCGTGATATACCTTTGCGCCGGCGTCTTAGTCCGGACCGCACTTCTTTTCAGCCCACGGGGCCTTGCCGCCCCTCATTGGCTAGTCCCCGCAGGATCGGCCTCCCGTCTCAAGGACCTCCCCTGCAACACACGGTTGTCATACGGCAATCGAAAACACGCGAGGATAGATCCCTTTTCAAAGTGCTGGGACTTTGGTCTCAGTTACCTGTGAGGCTGGGAGTAGCCCTGGGTAATCGGCTATAATGGCCACCAAGGCGTTGTCCTTGCTCAATTGATAAAACACCCTGACTTTTCATATTCGTTTGACACGTGGAAGACGGCCATTATTGGACGTAGAAGCCAAGGAGCGCTACATTTACAAGAAACCGGACATTATTCAACAGGTACACGGAATTTGGAGGAGAACCCGCCTTGCAATGCGGAAGACAATCTGCGCGCTGGACTCATCGTCATTGAAGCCTGGTTCGGGGGCTACTGAGGGAGTCCTAGATTAGGGGGTGTTCGGATAGCCAGACTATACCTTCGGTCGGACTCCTGGACTATGAAGATACAAGATTGAAGACTTCGTCCCGTGTCCGGAAGGGACTTTCGTTGGCGTGGAAGGCAAGCTTGGCGATACGGATATGTAGATATCCTACCATTGTAACCGACTCTGTGTAACCCTAGCCCTCTCCGTTGTCTATATAAACCGGAGGGTTTTAGTCCGTAGGACGAACGGCAATCATACCATAGGCTAGCTTCTAGGGTTTAGCCTCCTTGATCTCGTGGTAGATCTACACTTGTACTACCCATATCATCAATATTAATCAAGCAGGAGTAGGGTTTTACCTCCATCAAGAGGGCCCGAACCTGGGTAAAAACATCGTGTCCCTTGTCTCCTATTACCATCCGCCTAGACGCACAGTTCGGGACCCCCTACCCGAGATCCGCCGGTTTTGACACCGACAACTATGAAGATACAAGATTGAAGACTTCGTCTCGTGTCTGGACGGGACTCTACTTGGCGTGGAAGGCAAGCTAGGCAATACGGATATGGATATCTCCTCCTTTGTAACCGACCTTGTGTAACCCTAACCCTCTCCGGTCTCTATATAAACCAAAGGGTTTTAGTCCGTAGGACAACAACCACAACATACAATCATACCATAGGCTAGCTTCTAGGGTTTAGCCTCTCTGATCTCGTGGTAGATCTACTCTTGTACTACACATATCATCAATATCAATCAAGCAGGACGTAGGGTTTTACCTCCATCAAGAGGGACCGAACCTGGGTAAAACATTGTGTCCCCTGCCTCCTGTTACAATCTGGCCTAGACGCACAGTTCGGGACCCCCTACCCGAGATCCGCCGGTTTTGACACCGACATTGGTGCTTTCATTGAGAGTTCCTCTGTGTCGTCGTCGTTAGGCTTGATGGCTCCTACTATCATCAATAGCGATGCGGTCCAGGGTGAGACTTTTCTCCCCGGACAGATCTTCGTATTCGGCGGCTTTGCACTGCGGGCTAATTCGCTTGGCCATCTGGAGCAGATTGAAAGCTACGCCCCTGGCCATCAGGTCAGATTTGGAAGTTTGAACTACACGGCCGACATCCGCGGAGACTTGATCTTCAACGGATTCAAGCCACAGCCGGGCGCGCCGCACTGTCGCGATGGGTATGACCTAGCTCTATTGCCGAACAGTACCCCAGAGGCTGCGCCCGCATCAACTCTGACCCTTAGCTCGGAGCCAACTGCGCCTGTCGAGGAAAGGTGGTTAGACACCGCCTCAGGGGCTGCAGTCTCAACGGCAATCGAGCCGAACACCAGCCTAACCCTCTGCGCAGCCCGTGACTCCAAGGTGCCGGACTCTTTTCCGGACTCTGAACCATCCATGCCCCTGCCAATCGAATCCGATTGGGCGCCGATCATGGAATTCACCATCGCGGATATCTTTCAGCACTTGCCCTTCGGCGCCAACAGGATTGGGATGCGGGCGACGACGAAATTCGACGCCCACCCACCACCCACTTCGTAGCCACTGTTCATGATTTAACCGACATGCTCGACTTCGACTCCGAAGACATCGACGGTATGGACGACGATGTAGGAGACGAACATGAACCAGCACCTATAGGGCACTGGAAAGCCACCTCGTCATATGACATATACATGGTGGATACACCCAAAGAAGGCAATGGTGACGGGATAGTGGAGGATGAACCCTCCAAGAAGCAACCCAAACACCGACGTCCGTGGCGCCGCTCTAAGTCCCGCCAAAGCAAAAGTGGTGATACCGGCACAGGAGATAATAACACTCCGGATAGTGCCGAAGAAAACAACAAACCCCTCCAGCAAGATTTAGAGCAGGACGATGGAGGAGCCAGCTCTCCTAAGAGAGCGGCAGACGGAGAGGAGGAGGATGACAATCACATGCCCCCTTTCGAAGACGAGGCAAGCCTCGGCGACGATGAATTCGCCGTACCAGAGGATCCCGTCGAACAAGAGCGCTTCAAGCGCCGGCTTATGGCCACGGCAAATAGCCTGAAGAAAAAGCAGCAACAGCTTCAAGCTGATCAAGATCTGCTAGCTGACAAATGGACTGAAGTCCTCATGGCCAAGGAATATAAACTCGAGCGCCCCTCCAAGAGTTACCCAAGGCACAGGTTACTACCCTGACTGGAGGAAGAAGCGTATGATACGGCTGATCGGCCACCTCGTGGCCGCGATAGAGAGGCATTCCAGCCAAAAGCTCAGCCTCCACCCCAACGCCATTCAAATAAAAAGGCATGGGGAGATACGCCAGACCTGCGAGACATATTGGAGGACAAGGCAAAGCATTCAAGATCAATCTACGGATCACGAGGGTGCACCACTCTGCGAGACAACAAATGTCACGCCGGATACAGTAAAAGCAAATCCGGCCGGGCCGAACACAGCGAGCAAGACCCATTCGAGCTGCGTCGCGATATAGCCCAATACAGAGGCGCCGCACACCCCTTATGCTTCACAGACAAAGTAATGGAACATCAATTCCCAGAAGGTTTCAAACCTGTAAATATTGAATCATACGATGACACAACAGATCCCGCAGTATGGATTGAGGACTTCCTCCTCCACATCCACATGGCCCGCGGCGATGACTTACACGCCATCAAATACCTCCCACTAAAGCTCAAAGGACCAGCGCGGCATTGGCTTAACAGCTTGCCAGCGGACTCCATTAGCTGTTGGGAAGATCTGGAAGCCGCATTCCTCGACAACTTTTAGGGAACTTATGTGCGACCACCAGACGCCGATGATTTGAGCCACATAATTCAGCAGCCAGAAGAGTCGGCCAGGAAATTCTGGACTCGGTTCCTTACAAAGAAAAATCAAATCGTCGACTGTCCGGATGCGAAGGCCTTAGCGGCTTTCAAGCACAACATCCGAGACGAGTGGCTAGCCAGGCACCTTGGTCAGGAAAAGCCGATATCTATGGCAGCTCTCACGACGCTCATGACCCGCTTTTGTGCGGGAGAAGACAGTTGGCTGGCTCGCAGTAATAACATATCAAAGAACCATGGTACCTCAGATACCAAGGACGGCAATAGCAGGTCACGTCGCAACAAGCATAAGCGCCGCATTAACAGCGAAAATACTGAGGATACGGCAGTCAATGCCGGATTCAAAGGCTCTAAACCCGGTCAGCGGAAAAAGCCATTCAAACAAAGTATGCTGGGTCCGTCCAGCTTGGACCGTATACTCGATTGCTCGTGTCAAATACACGGCACCCCAGACAAGCCAGCCAATCACACCAACAGGGATTGTTGGGTGTTCAATCAGGCCGGCAAGTTAATTGCCGAAAACAAAGACAAGGGGCCGCATAGCGATGACGAGGAGGAGCCCCAGTAGCCGCACACTGGAGGACAGAAGAGGTTTCCCCCGCAAGTGCGGACGGTGAACATGATATACGCAACCCACATCCCCAAGAGGGAGCGGAAGCGTGCGCTCAGGGACGTATATGCGTTGGAGCCAGTCGCCCCAAAGTTCAACCCTTGGTCCTCCTGTCCGATCACCTTCGATCGCAGGGACCACCCCACTAGTATCTGTCATGGCAGATTCGCCCACTGGTCCTAGACCCAATCATCAACGGATTTCACCTCACTCGAGTCCTTATGGACGGCGGCGGCAGCCTGAACCTGCTTTATCAGGACACAGTGCGCAAAATGGGTATAGACCCCTCAAGGATCAAACCCACAAAAATGACCTTTAAGGGCGTCATTCCAGGTGTAGAGGCCCATTGCACAAGCTCAATTACTCTGGAAGTGGTCTTCGGATCCCCGGATAACTTCCGAAGCGAAGAGTTAATCTTCGATATAGTCCGGTTCCACAGTGGTTATCACGCGCTGCTCGGGCGAACCGCATTTGCTAGATTCAATGCGGTACCGCATTATGCATACCTCAAGCTCAAGATGCCAGGACCTCGCGGAGTTATTACAGTCAATGCAAACAGAGAGCGCTCTCTCCGAACAGAGGAACACACCGCAGCCCTCGCAGCAGAAACGCAAAGCAGCCTCTCAAGGCAATCAACCAGTTCAGCGCTTCACAGCCTGGACACCTTCAAGCGCGCTTGGGGCAATCACCAAATAGACCGCCTGGAACAATCTGAGCTTGCGTAGCAATACGGCGGGCACCCCAATCCCAGCCCAGCGGCGAAACTCGTGTCGCGCGTACATAATTACGCATTAAAAATACCATGGGCATAGGTGGGGAGGGGGGCACAACTGCGGCACACCCCAAGACGCGGCCTAAATCGCACTGGGGGCTTCCCGTTCGGTTATTTTTCTTTTTCTTTCAGGACCTTAATCTCTGGAAACACTGTCCGGCAGCACTATTGCCGAACACATGATGCAGCAACCAAGGAGGCAGACAGCTACGTTATACCACGGAATTCCCAGGTTGATTACAGTAACGAGTGAAATATTCAATTTAACATCATTCCTCAGCTTGCCCTTGGAAGGGACATAGTCCTACTCTTTGCTTATCGCACTATCTGTATCACTCTGCTTTAACGCAATTTTTTAATAAACAATGCATGACATTATGACTATTATTGCATTCTTGTTATATATATATATATATATATATATATATGTATATATATATATATATATTTGTGTGTTCATTAATGACGCCTTGCAACCGTACACTATGGTACGGCCAATACACCAGGGGCTTACGTACCCCACAATGCGGTGTGAAAAGTCCGAACACTTTCACAAGTGTGGCACCCCGAACTTATAGCATTATATGCATCAGCTCCGAATCATGTCTTTGGTCAAATGTTGGGTTTGCCCGGCTCCTATGTTTTGGTACCTTACGTTCCGCTCTATCGGCTAAGGTAGCTCTAGGAGAACTACTGCGATTGTGCCCCGGTTCTGCTGGGTTCAGCACCTCAGTAGAGAAAGCTAAAACAGACTGTCATGATAAGGCGAGAGACTGGTCGCTGTTCGGCGAGGTTTTCAAGTCCCTAATGACTTATGCCGCTTAGAGCGAGGGGCCAGCCCTGTCCGTCTTAAAGGCGTGTATCGCGCCTCGAATTCGGCCTTCCGAATACCAGGGGCTTCGCCGAAATTTAAAATTATAGAATTCTATGGCTAAGTGAGAGTGATAAAGCATCATTAGTCCGGTTGCCTTGTTCGCTGTGCTGAGCACCTCCCTTGAAGGACCCAAACATGGGAACAAGAGTGCTCAGGTTTATCTCGAACACCCTAGCACTCGTGGCATGGGGGCAGAAGCCGAGGACTAGCCATCTCTCAGATTGGATAAACAGCCAAACAGAAGGTAATATTTTAAATTCCAACAAGCATTGCATAGCACGTATGAAACAAGTTTTCATACATTCAGGATAAAACGAGCAAGTCTCATTCAAATATTACATCTTTTGAACACTCGTCCGCGATGAGATGGGCACCCAACAGAACACCCTCGTAGTACATCTCGGGGTGGCGGTGCTCCTTGCCCTCTGGCGGCCCCTCCTTGATCAGCTTCACAGCGTCTAGCTTGACCCACTGCAATTTCACATGGGCGAAAGCTCGGCGTGCACCTTCAATGCAGAAAGATCGCTTGACGACCTCCAGCCGCGGGCAGGCATCCACAAGCCGCCTCACTAGGCCGAAGAAGCTGTTCGGAAGGGCGTCGCCAGGCCACAGCCGGACTATAAAGCTCTTCATGGCCTGATCGGCCGCCTTATGTAGCTCGACCATCTGCTTCAGCTGGTCGCTCATTGGCACCGAATGTTCGGCCTCAGCATACTGAGACCAGAATAGATTCTTCGTCAAGCTTCCGTCCTCAGCCTGGTAAAATTGTGCGGGATCGAACACACTGCGGAGCAAACCTGCGAATGCTCCTGAAGAGCTCCGGATCCGGGTAAGTAATCGGTAATTTACTTTTACATGCTTGCTTTGCATATAGAAAGCCTTACCCGCCGCTATCTTCTTCATCGCGTCGATCTCTTGGAGGGCCTTTTGGGCTTCGGCCTTGGCACTTTTTACACTCTCGAGGGCCGCGGCAAGCTCAGACTCCCGCGTCTTGGAGTCAAGCTCCAACACCTCGTGCTTCGCCACAAGAGCCTGGAGCTCTTGCTGCACCTCGCCCACCCGAGCCTCGTGCTTCTCTCGCTCAGTGCACTCCTTGGTTGTTGTATCTTCGGCCTTGGTTAGCACTTGCTTTAGGGTCACCACCTCGGTCGTGGCCCCTGGCAAACATACGATGATCCTGTCATTTTGCAATCGCATCCTCTTTTATATATATACATAAGACAGGGTATTACTTACCCTTGTTCTCCTTGAGCTGCCTCTTGGCAAGGCCGAGCTCTTTCCTGGACCCCTCGAGGTCTTGCTTCAGTATGGCGACCTCCGCAGTTAGTGCGGCGGACGCTAGCAACGAAGCCTGCATATGCATATTGACACACTTATATTAGACTCCTACGATACTATTTGATCCTCTGTTCGGCTTTTCTTTGTAAACACCAAACAAAGCATCAGGGGCTACTGTCTATGCGGTAATATTTCTACTACATTTTAAAACACTTACCTCGAAGCCTGTTAGAAGGCTGGCACAGGCTTCAGTCAATCCGCTCTTGGCGGACTGAACCTTCTGGATCACCGCACTCATGATAGTGCGGTGCTCCTCATCGATGGAAGCGCTGCGAAGCGCTTCCAGCAGATTGTCCGGCGCCTCTGGATGGACAGAGGTCACCGGCACAGGCGTCTTGCCCCTCTTAGAAGGAGGCCGCCTGCCCGAGCCTGGAACCGCTGGAGGTTCCGACGCGGTGTTCGGCTGAGGGCCGAACTAGGAGCTCTCAGGGGCCCCATCCCCTCGGCTCGCGGAGTCCGGAAGGTCGCCTTGAGGTGCCTCCAGGACTGTCTCCCCTCGATCCGATGCCTCTTGAGACAACACCTCGGCGTCGTCGGCAGGATGAGGGGAGGTTGCGGTCGAGACAGGATCGCTATCCATGTCCGACAAGCCCAAGGAGCCGTCCGATGATACATGGATACTGGCTCGTGGCGGCCTGCATAATTGCGTTTGGCGTTAGGGAAAGCAATGCGACAAAGGAATCCTATGAGTTACTCTGGTATCTGAATACTTACGATCTCCCCGGGGGCTTGACCCTGGGCAACTACTCGTCTTCGCCTTCGTCGGCGGCGGTGGAACCGTCCGGAAGGAGAGTCCTTCCCTTCTTGGACCCTCCGGCCTCCCCGGTTGGGGCGGCCTTCCTTTTCTTGTCTCCCCCAGTCGGTGGGGGAGCATCTTCTTCTTCTTCCTCCTCGTCTTCGGGGGAAGAGTGCACCGCAGAGTCATCGGACGGTGAGTCCGACGACGCCTGGCGTCGGGAACTCTTTCGGGTTCCCTTGGCCTTCTTGGTCTTTTCCGGCACCGTATAAGGGGCCGGAGTCAACATCTTCGCCAGAAGAGCGTCTGCGGGGCCTTCGGGCAAAGGAGCCGAACAGTCGATCTGTCCGGCCATCTTCTGCCAGTCATGTCAAAGGTACGAGAGTTTAGATCCCGCATAGAGTCAATCTATATAAAAAATAAGTATCCTGTGAAAGGTAAAGCAGCTTACCGCACTGGCTTGGTGCTTCGTGCTGAATCCGCGATCCTCAGTAATAGGGGGGGACCTCAGCACTTTTGAATAGCACCCTCCAGGCGTCCTCATGAGTCGTGTTGAAGAGCCTGTTCAGAGTTCGGTGTTGCGCCGGATTGAACTCCCACAAGTTGAAATCCCGTTGTTGGCACGAGAGTATCCGGCGGATGAGCATAACTTGGACTATGTTGACAAGCTTGAGCTTCTTGTTCACCATGTTTTGAATACATGTTTGGAGTCCGATCAGCTCTTTCGAATTACCCCAGGACAGGCCCTTCTCTTTCCAGGAGGTGAGCCGCGTGGGGATGCCAAATCAGAACTCGGGGGCCGCTGCCCATGCAGGGTCGCGCGGCTCGGTGATATAGAACCACCCCGATTGCCACCCCTTTATGGTTTCCACAAAGGAGCCCTCGAGCCATGTTACGTTGGGCATCTTGCCCACCATGGCGCCTCCGCACTCCGCCTGGCGGACGCCCACCACCTTCGGCTTGACATTGAAGGTCTTCAGCCATAAGCCAAAGTGGGGCTTGATGCGGAGGAAGGCCTCGCACACGACGATAACCGCCGAGATGTTGAGGATGATGTTCGGGGCCAGATCGTGGAAATCCAGGCCATAATAAAACATGAGCCCCCAGACAAAGGGGTGGAGAGGGAATCCCAGTCCGCGAAGGAAATGGGTGAGGAATACTACCCTCTCATGGGGCCTGGGGGTGGGGATGAGCTGCCCCTCATCTGGGAGCTGGTGCGCGATGTCGTCGGGCAGGTATCCGGCTCTCCTCGGTTTTTTGATGCCTCCCTCCGTGACGGAGGAGACCATCCACCTGCCTCCCGCTCCAGACATGATTGGAGAAGGTCGAGGTGGGAAGTGCGTACTTGGGCGCTAGAGCTCGAGTGTGCAAAAACGGATGGGCAAGGGAGGAAGAAGGCGTGGATAGAAAGGTGAATCCTTATCCCTTTATATGGGCGGACGAAACTAAGCATCCCCACTTGCCTGGTAAAACTCGCTTATCCCCCAAGCGCCGCAATTGATGGCACGGTTGGGTTACCCACGCCCGTATTGATGAGAATCCCATAATAAGGGGACACAATCTCTGCTTTGAAAAGACGTGTCGAAAAACTGCCTCGCGTTATGTGCGGGGCTGGTTAAAAGAAACGGTTTGAATAATCATCGGGCCATAACGTAACGTCATGCTGCCAAAACAAGCCAGCAAATTAGATCTGCAAAAATATTATTCTCTCTACGGTGGAATGTGGAACTTATTTTGCAGGGTCGGACACTATCCTCGTATTCAAATTCTTCTGTAATGTATTCGGAGAAGGAACCCGCCTTGCAACACCGAAGACAATACTGCGCGCCGGACTCATCGTCATTGAAGCCTGGTTCAGGGGCTACTGAGGGAGTCCTGGATTAAGGGGTCTTCGGACAGCCAGACTATCTCCATTGGCCAGACAGTTAGACTATGAAGATACAAGATTGAAGACTTCGTCTTGTGTCCGGATGGGACTCTACTTGGCGTGGAAGGCAAGCTAGGCAATACAGATATGGATATCTCCTCCTTTGTAACCGACCTTGTGTAACCCTAACCCTCTCCGGTGTCTATATAAACCGAAGGGTTTTAGTCCGTAGGACAACAACCACAACATACAATCATACCATAGGCTAGCTTCTAGGGTTTAGCCTCTCTGATCTTGTGGTAGATCTACTCTTGTACTACCCATATCATCAATATCAATCAAGTAGGACGTAGGGTTTTACCTCCATCAAGAGGGCCCGAACCTGGGTAAAACATCATGTCCCCTGCCTCCTGTT